>NC_089762.1:4292475-4317475 GCF_040412425.1 Macrobrachium rosenbergii
TACATACATACATACATACACACACAATGTAAACATATGTTATATATATATATATATATATATATATATATATATATATATATATATATATATATATATTATATATATATATATAATTTATATATATACACACACACCAATGTAAACATATTGTATATACGTACAGTAAAATATATTTGTTTTAGTGCATTGGTGTAAGAATAGAAATTGAAAAATATTTATTTAAATATGCAGATAATTTGTCAACTATTATTATTATTATTATTATTATTATTATTATTATTATTATTATTATTATTATTATTATTATTATGATGCAAGAGATGAACCCTATTCACATGGAACAAGCCCACCAAAGGGGCCACTGACTTGAAATTCAAGAAACTTCCAAAGAATATTAAGGTGTCCATTAGAAAGAAGTAACAGAAGGTAATGCGAAATTCAGAAAGAAAGAAGATATCGCTTATTAAGAAACGAAAAAAGCAGTTAACAAACAAATAAATAGATAAAAAAACAACAAAAAGCAATAATGAGTATCTGCAGCTTAGTTCTCAAAGGAATGCGTTGTCAGCAAACCAATACATAAAGGACTTGAAAGGCTTTCACGTGGAAGACAAATGAAGGACTTGCACAGTGCATATATATATATATATATATATCTGTGTGTATACGTAATATACATATGTATATATACTTGTGTATATATATGTATATCTTTTTGTATATATGTATAAGATTTAAAAGGAAGATGGAACCTAGAAATAAAGTACGGTAGTGAGCTGAGAGATGTCGGTTTTGGGGGATAGAGCCTTTATATGGATGCTGTTCGTCCTCTCGTCTCTGATTTCGGGATGCCTTACTTCCGCCACGACAGAGTGGCTTCAGTTTTCACTAATCATTAATCTCCTGCAAGCGCCTGGTCACTTAATGCCGTGTTTGTTTTTAAGCGCTGATATTTATTAGGTAGGTTTTTTATGTTGTCATTAAAAATCGACCCCACACGGAAGTGGGAGAGATGCGTGGAAAGATGTCTTTTTTTTTATATTTTAAATGCGTGTATTTTCCTTCATCTCACATTAACTGCAAATGGCAGCTAGAATTTCACTTCTTTGTGAGAAATAAGTAAAATTATTATGATATGACGGTAGTTACTTGTTCTCAATTTTACTCGATTTGTAGTTGAAATCTTACAAGAATTTTAGTCATTCGATATGCAAAAATTTTATCATTCTTAGATATACAAGTTCAGTCTTAATAAGCAGCGAACATTTATGCTAATGCCACTTCAAACAAGAAAGAGAAATAACAGACACTAAATTCCTTCAGAATCACCATCAGCAAAGAGATGCTGAAATCCAGCGAACGAAGCTTCAACGGAAAATCTGATTTACACGACATTTTTATCTGGGGTTCAC
Organism: Macrobrachium rosenbergii; assembly: GCF_040412425.1. Lineage (NCBI taxonomy): Eukaryota > Metazoa > Arthropoda > Malacostraca > Decapoda > Palaemonidae > Macrobrachium > Macrobrachium rosenbergii. The sequence goes on from NC_089762.1 coordinate 4,293,891, forward strand.
GTACCCAAGTCTGGTCTGCGGGAATAGGAAGGAGCCGGAGTGACACTCTCGCTTATTGATGCTCATCTCCTGGGGAGGCTGTCGAAAAGGCTCCGATGAATAATGATACGGGACACAGCGTTATCGAACTCTCTCTCTCTCTCTCTCTCTCTCTCTCTCTCTCTCTCTCTCTCTCTCTCTCTCTCTCTCTCGGTTTTGTGTGAGTGGTTGCAATGTTGTATGTACCAGTTCAAATTGCTTGCTTGTTAATTTGTACAGACATTCTCTCTCTCTCTCTCTCTCTCTCTCTCTCTCTCTCTCTCTCTCTCTCTATATATATATATATATATATATATATATATATATATATATATATATATATATATATGATATATATATGTATATATGAATTAACAAGCAAGAAAGAAAGCATATATCTATATAAATTAATATATAAATATTTTAATTGGTACATATATATATAAATAATCAATATAAATCATATGAAATAAATTTGTTTGTCACATCAGTATTATATATATCTTTCAATTGAAATATATATATATATGTGTATATATATATATATATATATATATATATATATATATATATATATATATATATATATATATATATATATATATATATATATATATATATATATGTATTTATATTTATATTATATGTATGTAATGTATGTGTGTGTAAAATCAACAACAGTTGCCGCTTCAAGCTCGTAGGATACACCTTTACAGGGAGTCTCTTGGGATGTTATACTTTCAGTTATTCCAAGTAACTTCGTGGCATCAGCTCCTTAAAATAGCGCTTGATTTCAGACGCTGATAAAACTGGACAATCCAGTTTAGGTTCCTTTATATTGGATGATTAGGTTATTCATCATGTATTTTAAAGCTTTGGGTACTGAGAACATGTTCATTTTAGTCGGAGTTACGTAGCATTTTAGGTCAGTAAAATGCTGTTTGAATTCACATAAATCTACATTATTTATTTACTGATAAAAGTTTTGATTCATTAATATGTGTGTATATATATAAAGTTTGATTATATCATTCATATAAGTATATATATATATAGATAGATAGATAGATAGATAGATAGATAGATATATATATATATAGATAGTATATATATATGTATATATATATATATTATATATATATATATTTATATTTATATATACATTATATATATATATATATATATATATTATATATATAGATAGATAGATAGATAAATATATAGTTATATTTATATTTATATATATAATTTATATATTTATATATATATATATATATGTACATTATATAAATATATTTATAGAGCCTCGATGGCTAGGTCGGTAGAGCAGCAGCCTCAGACTTCATGGAGGTCTGTGGTGCGGTTCAAATCCGCAGCCAACCGGTCAGAGAGGCGGACACTTTGCTATCCGTGTAGACACCCTGGGATTGTGTACGTAATCAACGGATAGGTTTGCTGAAAGCAAATGGGCATTACAGACTAATACACACACAAACAAAGCACTCCAACATCTTCTAAAAAAACATAACAGACACCTCACACGTCTCGAACTGTCGACCTAACCGCTCAATCTCTCGTCGCTGCTGGGAGAAAGGGAGCTTGGGATTTGGTACGATACATGTACACATGCGCTACCGGGGTCTAAGCGATGTCAGGCAGGGCAGCCGATCGAGGCTACGGTCTCCCCAACGCCAACTCAAAGTCCTTCAAAAGAAGGCATCGTGCTTATCCCATATAAAAATGGGAAAAAGCACGTTAAACGAAGAAGAAGATATATATATATATATATATATATATATATATATATATATATATATATATATATATATATATATATATATATATATATATATATATATATATATGTGTATATATATATATATATATATATATATATATATAGTGTTTTATTTATGATTATTCTATAGTATGTTGTTTATTTACTGGATTATTCTATATATAAGTTATTTATATACTATATATATATATATATATATATATATATATATATATATATATATATGTATATATATATATATATATTTTTTTATTTTTTTATTTAGATTTTTATGAAACTAGGTATTGCATTACTCTGATTGAAGATCAGCAAATATCTATCCTAAAGGTTCACATTCACGAATTATTTTTCTATCTGTTGATACTATTTGACTGTATCATAGTCATAATTTTTCAGTCCATTTTTGGATATTTAAGAGCTTGTTTAGTTTTTCATTGCTGCCATCTTAGTTTTGATTAATTGAGAAAATCCCTTATCCAAGTTTGGTTGCTTAAATATTTCATTGAGAGTTATTATGCTTACTTTCTAAATTGCAACTTGATCCTTTCGCTGGGTAAACGCACATCTCGAGAAATATGCTAACCTGGGAAAACCGAGAGGCGAAAGCATTAAAATTCCCATGCTTGCGCGGCAGATGAAAGGTTTTCGGTCCTGGTTAAGTTGCCTTTCGCGCTTGGGACTGGAAATTTCACTTTTCCTCGGCATTCTCAGTTTCCCTTTCGACAAGACTCGAGCTTCGTTGTTCACGTCATCGTCTCCTTTTTTTTTTTTTATTTTAATGCGTTGTAGAAACAAGAGAGAAGTGTTATTTGTATAGTTTAGAATCTCTCTCTCTCTCTCTCTCTCTCTCTCTCTCTCTCTCTCTCTCTAGCATAACAAACAATTTGCATGCAGAATTATGTCATTCGCACAAATTAGACGGAAAAATGCGAAAGACTGAAATTTAATTAAACTAAATCAGCTGGTAATGGGTGTTATTTTCAATCCAAATATAAAGGAACATTATATTGCACTGCATATCGACGAGGGAAAATTATCTTTCGCTTGCCATTCCTAATCTCTAGTGCTTTTGAGCATCCGAAACCTTCTTCCTTTGCCTGTACCATTTACTTGTGCATAGTCAGGCCTGTGAAAGATGTTGGTTACTTCTGTCAGCTGTCGGATTCTCTTAATAAGTAATGTTGCAGTCTGTTATGGTATTAGGTATAATGTTGCAGTGAAATTTCTTGCAGTGTTCGTTTGCAGATGTACCTCTGCTTATCTGACCAGGTCAAGCCGTGTCGTCCTTTCTGCGTAGGCTGTCATTATCCATGGTGGCAGAAGAGGTTGCTATTTTTATACTGGGTCCCCAGATTTCACAAAAATTCAGTCAAAGCTAGGCCTATGGTGTCCTCATCTGTTTGCGTCTGAGAACATCTCGCTTTCATCTTAAGCAAATCCCGTGAACTAATAATGAACACATGCCCAAAATACTCACTCCATCGACCAAGGACTGCGTATATGCTTCAGAGAGCATCTGTCCATTTGCATTTTGATTCTGAGATCTTATTCTGGAACTTTTATCAGTGTGGTTACTGAACGGTAGACCACTCATTTTCTCTGAAGTGCTTGCTGACCTTCACCTTCTAGTTTTATTGCTCTCCTTCATTTCTCCCTCGCTTTCTTCTCGACTACCTTATCCATCCTTTGTCATATCTGCACATGATCTTCCATTCTGTCATGCAGCTGCGCCCCAGATAACTATAATTTCCTTTTCTCCTCCACTAAGCCTTCGTTTCTTCGTCTTACCACTTGCGTTCTTATTCCGCCTCCCAGTTCTCCTGTATTTACAAATGGTCACATTGTCCCCATAACGCCACCGTGGAATTTTACTAAATTATCATCTACTTCCTCTTCTCGCCATTTTATCTATTTGCACTGGTTCTCGTCACTCTAATTTTCATTAGTATGCTGACGATTATTCTTCTTTGAATTCATGCTATTTCCAACAAGCAAACTTTTCCGAAAGGACGCCAGTCGAAAGGCCTCGCAGCACTCCAGTGTTTCTTTTTCCTTCGTGTGGATTTTGTCTTATTTATATAGTCACCACGTTCCATATTTTCGTTATTTCAGTTATACATATATGTGTGTGTGTGTGTGTTATAGAGAGAGAGAGAGAGAGTGTGTGTGTGTGTGCGTGCGTATTCAAATTTGCTAGTAGTAATTGTGTGATTGGGTAGGCTGTGACCCACCACAGTATACAAAGTATCGTTCTTTCTTTAAGTTTCTAAGTCAACAAATTCTAGATAGCTTTAACGAAATGCGCCCACGTCGCCCTGTCCTCGCTCAGCATTCGAGCTTGGGTTCTCTAAGGCTGACACCGCGAGCGCTGCCTCTATGTCGTTGTGGACCGTGTACCTGGTCGTCAGGAGACCACCGTGCACCTCAGTTGATAATGATGGAGAAGTGTATAAGCTAGAAAGCTTATCCCAGATGCAAAACATACGAAAAAGAATAGGATAACGCTTTCTAAATGGACCATATCAAAGGAAAAGATAATATGAAAAATACGAAAAACTCCGTATGTATATGTAAAGAAATGCTTTTATGAGGAATTTAACAGGACATACCGCACTCCTTTACACATTTCCCATCATTCAATAATATAAATCTAGAGTTTTGAACACCATGCTCAATATGCGGGCGTAAATCCTTGTGCGACTGTTGCTGATTCAGATGTGTCAGCGCTCTTCGTAAATACCTTTATTATTATTATTATTATTATTATTATTATTATTATTATTATTATTATTATTATTACAATTTGCTTGCTTTGTATTGTGTGGAATCTCATGACTAAGGAAGCGATATTATTCGATATTGCTTTGAAAATATTAGCTTGCAGGTAATTCGTACAATACTTCTTAAGTTGATTTGTATGCTAAATGCAGTGAGATGAACCCATTTCCCACCATTGAACATAGATGTAGTACCAAAAGTAATATCGTCAGAGAAACTGATCGAAGATGCGCTGAAAGTGGACCTTCATTTGTGAGTCAGGGTCGTGAGTGCAACGTTTAAGATGTGTCAATTGCCTCCCGAAAGAAAAAGTCAATTTTCGATCTTAAGCTTTCCCGCGACAAAGTCCAAAGTCGTCTGCCCAAATGCGCTAAATTGGTTATGCCGATTGCATTTGATTTTCTCCGTGTTTCTCGTGCTCTCCAAATAACGTAAAACTCTCTCTTGTAATTTATCATATTCATATTTAGGCTTATAACGGATACTGCTCATTGGATGTGCAGTGCTATGGTGAACGTTGAACTTGATTGGACTGATATAAATGACTTGTTAATAAATTTTCATTTATGTAAATATGAATAAATTCATATCATATGAATTTGAGAATTCTCCACAGGTTTGCTAAGGTTTTTGAATCTGCGAACGTATCATAACCCACAAAATTAAATTCAGATGAAAGAAATTTGATTTAAAAGTTGCGAAAATGTTTTTCAAAACGGAATGAAATATTGTCGAACTGGAATGTTAGAAAAACCTATATATAATTACAGTGTTCTGAGAAATATTTCAAAGTGTAGTGACGCGGTAATAACGACTTCACCTACTGTGTGTTTGTTTTTCGTTTCTTCATAAATCCTCAGTCGCTTGCATTTCAGTTTTCTGTAAAAGAAAACTCTTGAGATGGCAAGTTTTCTGTCCGCCCTCAGATCTTAAAAACTACCGAGGCTAGCGGGCTGCAAATTGGTGTGTTGATCATCCACCCTCCTGTCATCAAACATACCAAATTGCAGCTCTCTAGCCTCAGGGGTTTTTATTTTAAAGTTAAAGTTAGCCATGATCGTGAGTCTGGCACCGCTATAGGTGCCAACAACTCAGACATAATGTACAGTATGTTCGCAAGCTCAAGTATTTTTATCAGTAATAGAATCAGTTGCTTTCTCTGTCTATCTTTTTCACGCGCAAACACACACACACACGCTTTGCGATCCCTACTAATATTATTTCACGAAATGCAATATAGCATTTATTCCTTGCGGATTTTAATTAAAGAACTCGCTAAACACGTTTTCGGCTTGTACGGTTGTCAAGCAAGTGCTTTAAAAATACACATTTGTAAACCTGTAACTCGCTGGCATATGTAGATGGAGTTTACTTACACACGTGTACGTGGCAGATTTGTGTATGTGTATGTGAAATTTTATTTGTCTATATTAAGGAAAATGATTTATGTATAAAAGCTGGAATGGACCCGTATGATATTTTTGTCGTGTAAAGAAAATATATTTCGATGATAGGTGTTGAATATTATTTATTGACTTTTTTGTTTATATTTTGATTAAATATTATATAATGGTGGAGAATTTTAGATACGTTTATTGGACTGAATTAATAGTCGAGTTGCTGGTACTGCTTTTACAAAGGATGAGAGAGAGAGAGAGAGAGAGAGAGAGAGAGAGAGAGAGAGAGAGAGAGAGAGAGAGAGAGAGAGAAGGCAACCAACGGTAACGGTTTCGAAGGTACCAGCCCGAAGGGGTCATCTGAATTTGCCCCCTACAACGGGAAATAGAACTGGGATCATGGTCCTTACACCATTTTTGGGAGTTGGGGCGGGGGCTTTTTCTTTGTTGGGAACCGTTGCAGACGTGGAAGGGCTTTTTCATTAATAGGTTTTTCCTTTTTTTTAACCCCTTTTTGGTTGTGTCTTTTATTTTCTGTAGCCACTCATTCTATTCTGTGTTTCTTAGTGCAGAATTTTGGTGACTGAAATGGAAGCTTGAATTTTATAAGTTCATATATGTATGTATATGTATGTGTGTGTGTACATATACACACAGTATATATATACATATATCCATTATATAAATATATATATACATATATATATATATATACATATATATATATATATATATATATATATATAAATATATATATATATATATATATATATATATATATATATATATATTTATTTATTTCCAATACCAGGAAGAATATTCTATTGCTGAAGCTTTCGAGGTATATAACCGGATCATCAAGTTTAAGTTAAGGTAATGACAAAAAGAATAGAAATTGTTGACAATCCAATAAAAAGACTGTTCCTACTAAAACGTAATATAATGGATGAAAAAGAATAAAGAGAAAACAAAAATACAACTGGAACGCACGCTCAAATAAACTAATTGAAACATAAACTGGAAAATGCAAACGATATTTATGTATGAGGCTAAAACTAGCATTTGCAAAGTCAAAATGGCTGTTAACTTGCTGAATACTTTCTCTCTCTCTCTCTCTCTCTCTCTCTCTCTCTCTCTCTCTCTCTCTCTCTATATATATATATATATATATATATATATATATATATATGTATATGTTGCAATAAAATAACGGCACTAAGTGCTTTCACGTTAATTCACTAGTGCGCGCGCACACACACACACACACATATATATAAGTATAATTTTTTTTTTTTTTTTTTTTTTTTTTTTTTTTTTTGTAATTGTGTGTGGTTGTTTGGGCGCATGCTTATCTGCTCGAGTGTGTGTGTGTGTGGAGTTCCCAGCCGGATTTTCCGTGGGGTGTACCATAATGAAGACCAAGGGAATGCGACCTCATCTCCCCGGTGGGTATAGCATTAGCCGCAAGATTCGGCAAAGTACATGCCACCGGCCACCCCCTACTCTCTCGAAATGTTGGTCTGCTCTTCCTGCAAGGCTTGTCAGAGGTCGCCCTCACCTCTCTGGCCAGTCGTCAAACGTCTCAAGCCGCACGATTTTCCTGCTTTGTGCGTTGCCCCTGCTTACAAATAACCCTCGCTTTATTTTCTTTATTTCTTCTTCTTCTTCTTCTCAATATGACGTCAGGAGAGCAATTAGGCAGACCGCGAAATCAGACGGGATGAATGATGCTTCAAAGTTGTATCATAAATGCAGTTACATTTGAACTCCACTTGCAAGTTTTCACTCACCGTAATCCAAGAAACCCTTGAAGTTATTAGGAAAACATATCAATATGGAGAAGGGCTATCACAATCATCATTATTTTAGTAGGAGTAGCAGTAGTAAAATGGAAGCGGCAGTTATAGCAGCCTAAGTGCGGAGTGAGTGGTTGTGTGTGGGGAACGAGTGTATAATGGTGGTTGGTCGCCCGGTCGCCCCGATGAATTGGGAGAGAAGCAGTGAGCGAGCGAGTCGGAGACTCAGGCGAAGGGACTGACTTTAGTGTAGTGGCGTCGGTGGTTGAGTGAGGAACTGCGATCATGCCAGTGATTCGATCTTGACTGACCTGTGTGCCAAGGAAGGGTGGGCGTCTGCTCTCCACACACGGTGTAATTTCACGAATTGTAAATTTTTATGTCTGTGAAATTTTATTAGACAATTTATTCTTTCTTATATGTTTTGCTCCCTTTTTTGCCACTTGTTTCTTTCGGGGACCAAATATATCAATTTTAGTTCTTGATAGCATGACAGAAAAAAAAAGCATCAGTACGATGTGACACGAAAAAGTGTGATGTATCTGAAAAGCATGACTGTGACGAGTGATTTCTTTTCAGTCGTTTTAAAAAGACTGACGCCGAAAAAGGATGTGAAGTAGATCATTTGGTCCCCAGGAAATGTATTCGCCTCCGCGAAGATATGAAAAGGGAAAAGTAAAGAAAAAAGAAAGTCAAGACCAGGAACAAGTTTCCGATGACTGGAGTAAAAGCAGCGCAGAAATGCCACGTGAAATTCCCGTACTGTATTTGGTATCGAATGAAAGGAAAGTACCGGGAACAGGTTTCAGATTCGTCCACAAGAAAAAAAAAAGCCCTCGGAAACAACGGCAGAAACTGAAGCTGTTCTTATATAGTTCTGTGGTGAAAGGCGGAATAAGATATTCCATTTATGAAAGAAATTCACATTGTTTTTCTTGATTAAATTTTGTTGGTCGACAAAACTGAGACCGACTTTTGTTTCAGTATTGGAAAAATTGCAAATCTTGTCCATTTTTATAATGAGTTCTCCTGGTGGTGAAAAGTAAATTAGTGTCTTTATGACTTTGCTTATAGTGACTGTTCAGTTTAAAAGTGAAAAGATTATTTGTTTGCTGAATATGAATATTAAGTTAACTTGGATTTGATAACCGTTCCAAATTTTGTAAGTGACAAAGCAACAATGATTTCCTTTTGTTCCTCATGGTGCAGATGACTTGAGAATCATTGGGACTCTTAAGTGACGCAAGTGTTTTTGGAGGTTTTAGAGGTGCTTTGAAAGTCTTCTCCAAATGTATTGGTCATTTTTAACAGCATGTCACCGCGTACTCCAAATGTATCTGATAAGCATTTAATTAATTATATTTAAACTTTTACATTTTTAAACATTTTCGACATATTACGGTGACCAAAAGTTTCCTGGAATGGCTTTGTTAAATACGACGTTTCTCATTCAACCCATCTGAGTTGCTGTGTAGATAACTGTTGTTATTAAACACGGTTTTCATAGATTACTACATTTGGCTGCTGCCTGTGTGTGAATTGTAACGTATGCGCAAACAGGATATATTACATGTATAGAAAATGGCAGATAGCCTGCTTTTAAGAACCGTAGTCCCAAAGTCGTCAAATGAGTGATTAGCAGTGAGCGGACGTTGGGAAACCTCTGTTCACCAGCAGTGAGGATTTTGCGTTCACAGTCCCTGCCCCTTCAGAGTGTCCAATGAACTTCCTTATTCCCACACATGTTCATCTGCTCACCCGGTAGCCATCACAGCCGTCAGGGATGTAGACGGCGACGCCAACTGCTCGTAAACTCCCGAAGGCGATGCTCTTCTCTCCTCTTTTTTTTTTATCACCGACTCGGAGATGAGGAGAAAGAGAAAGGGAACCACCTCCTCTGCTAACATTTATCATTGTCAGAATGTGCATAAGCTCTCGGAGAAAAGGCAGTTTTAGTTGAGTGCTGATCTTCCCCTCCGCAAGCTTCTTACTATATAAGTGTTCTAGTGTTGTAAACGGTAATAATATGATACAAAAGAATGAACGAGTATAGTTATTGAAACTATAACAGGAAGATAAGTTTCGAATTTTGGGACGTTAGTCAGTAAACGTCATTGTGATAAATTTGATAAATTTACATAAACTGACCATGTGAGTGAAATTGCGTTCAGCAAATTTGGCGGCAAATAACTTTAGACGAAGACTACGGAGTTCGAGCGTCGTTGATAATAGAGAGAGAGAGAGAGAGAGAGAGAGAGAGAGAGAGAGAGAGAGAGAGAGAGAGGGGGGTAGTGTACCTGGTACTCAACAGGTGAATCGCGTTGTGGCTGGACTCGCTCAAAGCTATATTTGCGTAAGAGCTGCGTAGCAGATTAACTAAAGTTGCCTGTTTGTGTCGTGGGTGAATAGAATAATCATATTTTGTAGTTTCTTTGACTGTGGGCAGTCGTTGATTAGATTTTTCAATGAAATTGTTATTGTTTTCACTTTTTTCTTATACTCTCAGATTGCTCAGATGAATGCTTTGTCTTCATTCCTGGTAAAGAACAGATTTTTAGATTGTACTTTTTTCATCCAGAGGATGGCTTTTCCAGAAATGAACTTTTGTTGACCACGAGAAAGCAGTAATCGTATTGACTTACGTTGTTTTGAAAGGACCCGTAGCTTCGCTGGGATGGAGGATTGTAGAGGTTTTGAAAGAACTCTTAGCATCGCTGTGAGAGAGGATTGTAGAGGTTTTGAAAGAACTCTTAGCTTCGCTGTGAGAGAGGATTGTAGAGGTTTTGAAAGAACTCTTAGCATCGCTGTGAGAGAGGATTGTAGAGGTTTTGAAAGAACTCTTAGCTTCGCTGTGAGAGGATTGTAGAGGTTTTGAAAGAGCTCTTAGCTTCGATGTGAGAGGGGATTGTTGAGGTTTTAAAAGGAGACTCAGCTTCTCTGTGAGAAAGAGGATTGTTCTCGTACGATTTTGATGCGAGAGTTTTGAATTTTGCTAGATGTGGTTATACCCTTTTATGAAAGATTAATTCACATGTTGCATACCATTTTTCTACGCATTTTCTTGTGATTTCGCCGTTAAATAAAATTCTTTAGTCTTTAGAGGTTCTAAGGACACAGAATGGTCCAGTATTTACCCTTTGAGATGGAAAGAATTTCTTCTACCATGACTGCAAATATACAAATGATGCTCAATTACACCAATTCTGCAACAGCTTTGACCAAATCATTCGTCACCGAGAAGTCACGTGACTCCAGTATTGTTAGTTTTCGCTCGTTGATGATAATTAACCCACAGAGAGAGAGAGAGAGAGAGAGAGAGAGAAGAAGAAGAAATTCGAACTTAATAAAGAAGACATCTTGAGAGAGAGGTCTCATGACTCTAGTATTGTTTGTTTTCACTCATTGGTGATAATTAACCCACTGAGAGAGAGAGAGATGGACGAGATAAGATATTCGAACTTAATAAAGAAGACATATAGAGAGAGAGGGAGAGAGAGAGAGAGAGAAATGTCACGTGACTCCAGTGTTGTTGCTTTTCGCTCGTTGGTGATAATTAACCTCCTGGGAGAGAGAGAGAGAGAGAGAGAGAGATCGACGGGGTAAGAGATTCGAACTTAATAAAGAAGACATCTTGAGAGAGAGAGAGGTCACGTGACTCCAGTGTTGTTGCTTTTCGCTCGTTGGTGATAATAATTAACCTCCTGAGAGAGAGAGATCGACGAGATAGGAGATTCGAACTTCATTATTAAAGAAGACAACTTGAGAGAGAGAGAGATTCGAACCTAATCAATAAAGATGACATCCAGAATGCATTCATGCAGGTTTCAAAGTTTGCAGTGTGCAAATAGAAAGTCAGTCAGTCCCAGTTTAAGAGTCGGTATCACGACACAGCCAAGCAACCTTGGGTGTGAGAGTCAGTCTCCCATTCGCGCTGCCATCTCTGGTTTCAGCTCGCGGTTTCGCGTTGCTTTATCCTCTGGCCCCAGACGAGATGAAACGCGTAGCATTAATTTGTAAGTGCTCGTCTAAAAAAAAAAAAACAAAGCGTTGGGGAAACGTCGCGTCAGCTGAATTCTATGGTAGCCCCAGCGTGAGTTGTAGAGTGTCATCTTACGTAATTCATTGGTGAAGTGCCAACTGTCATGGATTGTTAGTGAAGTACGTTTCCGTAATTTGACGATGAAGGTACCTTACCATGGGATTCATTTTGAATTCGACGAAGTACCACACCACGGGATTCATTTTGAATTCTGACATGACTCGTTTCTGCGGACATATTTCACGTTTTATTGAAATTCTAGATTATTTTCCTGATGGACACGGCAGCCCCAAATCTTGCAGATGTTTCGTTAAGAAATATACCACATTTGTTTCGTTAAGAAATATACCACATTTTCGTTAAGATATTACTGCTGTACATGTTTTTGGTCGAATGTCTCACTGTATATTAGGCTGATCCGCTTGAGACTGTTATGCAGTTGTTTCGTTAAGAGATATACCACATTTTCGTTAAGATATTAACTACATGTTCTCGGTCAAATGTCTTCATTGTATATTAGGCTGATCCACTTGAGGCTTATTCCTTTACACGTGATAAGTGGCATATTTCCGACTTCAACAATGGCTACCTTTTAACACTGTACGTGTTTTCTTATTGTAACAGTGAACGGTTTTGGTTTCTTGTAGAATGATTTGCGTATTGAACAGCCGGCGTGTGTTTTTTTTATTTTAGATAGCCTGTTGGACAGTTGTAAAGAACGAGGCCGCCATAAATGTAATTCATAGAGCAGATCTTGAATTGTCACTGATAAAAATTAATATGAGGACGAAATTTTGTGGTATGTATATGTATATATGGTTTACGGATATATAATTTAGGTTGCAATAACATTTGATATTAGTTTTTACCAGTTTCAGGTTTATGCATGATATATATATATATATATATATATATATATATATATATATATATATATATATATATATATATATATATATATATATATAGTTATATGCATTCATGCATAAACCTGAAACTAGTAGAAACTAACATCAAATGTTATTGCGACATAGATCATATAACCGCCAAACCAAAAGATTTGGGATCCCATGGTGGATATCGTCAATTCAGTTATCACCTCAGTCCCCGAGTTGCTTTCTTTGCAGAAAGCAGCTTAGCGATCAAGGCAGCTGCACTTTCGGTGGTACATTTTGATTGACCGAAAGTCCATTTCGCGTGAAGTGGATTGAGTTCACCGATGCCACGTAATGTTTGACTGGAGAGCTAACACGAGTGCTTGTGACGTGACGTGACGAACGACAGCTGGTAAAGCGAGTTCAGTGAGACACTTACTTTTTCTCGTCTGACGTCGAAGTTCCATTTTCAGTTCCATTGCAGCTCTTGTTTCATGCATTTCGTTATAGTTGGTTCACGACAGTTTGAAGGACCAATATCATGCTGTGTATTCTCAAAGAATTGAAACGGATCTTTCCTAGGTAGTGACCCCCGAGGGTTTTAGCCCGGTATGTATCCACCTTTGTGGCGTGTTTTAGTACAATCACGTTGGGATTTACTGTAAAAACATCAACAAAAGACTGTAAATATCATGAAGACAATGACCTCCAAGAAATATCGATCCTAGATAACGACCCGCGAACTTTGCTTGGGGTCACTATCCAGGACAGATCCATTTAAACCTTGACGTAATATGATGTGCTGTTACTAATTTTATTTGTAATGAATTTTACAGTGATGCTTCCGTAGGAGTATTTATCCACAATAGAAAAAAAATGTGAGGGTGTTTAGTGCTTAAAGTGAATTATCCTTATCTGTTTGTGAATGGAATCGGTATAAAAACTAACTCATGGCGTTGTGGGAAAACTTGTGAAAACGGGCCTCCTTCATTCCAGTGCCTCGGAACGGAAAAATCTCTGCTTTCTGACAAATAAAACCTGGAAAAAAAAGAAACATGTACGGAATCACAGTAAGCGAACGAAGTCAGGGGACAAATGGATCTGTGTGTGTCGGAAAACTGAGGCCTCAATTAATGTAGAAGATTTTGAATGGCTTAATAAAGGGGGGTGACGCAAGGCAGAGGCCTACAGGCAGTCAGGCTGATGTTTGACATTGTGATGGAACTTGTCTTGGAAATCTTCAACATGATCATCGATGCAAGAGGTAAGTGGCTTCTCCAGTGAGGTGACGGTTCCTTTTGTGGGATCTTGCTGATTTTTTTTTTTTTTATGATTATTCCGTGAGAAACATTTCGTTGTTTATGGGTAGGCCTTATGTTGTAAAAAATTCAAAATTAAGGTGCTTCTTATATATTTTATAATTGTCTTTCAGTGTTTTCTTGTCAGTATCGTAGCTCCTGCAGAATAGGAGAGTCTTTAGTTCCTTTTTAAATTTGCATTCTTCTTGTGTGCTCTTCACTTCAGGCGGTATTTTGTTGTAGAGTCTTGGTGCAAAAAATTATTGCTCTCGTGACATTCAGTGACAAGTTTTTAAGTTGAATATGAGCGAGGTTCTTTGCAATTACTTTTTTTCTCTTGAAACGGAGGTGCCCTTGGTCTCGAACTTCTTTAAAGAAGTAAGAGAGAAATTCTCTCTCTCTCTCTCTCTCTCTCTCTCTCTCTCTCTCTCTCTCTCTCTCTCTCTCTCTCTCTTGTGTGATGTAATGGGTAAACTGAATTACCCACATACCACATTCGCTGTCACTCGAAAGTTGGAATCTCACATCGTTGCGAACGACTGTTAAAAATATTTGGGTGGTATCATCTAAAGAATCGTTCAGTGTCGTCAATAAACTAACCACTGAATTTCATTTCTTGGTAAGAAGTTCCTAAAATGGCGAAGGATTTCCTTTTAGTTTTCTGTAAAAGAAAACTGCTGTGCCGCATTGTCTGTCCGTCCGCACTTTTTCTGCCCGCCCCAGATCTTAAAAACTACTGAGGCTAGAGGGCTGCAAATCGGTATGTTGATCATCCGCCCTATAATCATCAAACATACCAAATTGCAGCCCTCTAGCCTCAGTAGTTTTTTTTACTTTATTTAAGGTTAAAGTTAGCCAAACTCGTGCCTCTGGCACCGCAACAACAACAACACAGGCCGCCACGGCCGGCTGAAAGTTTCATGGGCCGCGGCTCATGCAGCTTTTACCGAGACCACCGAGAGTTAGATCTGATGTTGATGGCCTTGATTATACGCTGTACAGAAAACGCGGTTGCGCTGAAGAAACTTCGGCACATTTTTTACCTAATAAGTACAGAGTACGGGACCAGTTTAGCAGGGAAAAGTCGCCATCTCCTGTGCATTTCAATCCCAGCGCATTTGGCGTGAGCGTTCCGGCAGAAATTCGGTCATGTGTTCCGACTGCAAGGAAATACGGCCTCGGCCCGTCTTGCGCGGGCTTTTACTCTTCGCTAATGTTCGTCCTCTTCCAGTTATGCCTTTGAGGCTCTTTGATCTATGTTGCCTTTTTGTGTTTTATTTATCAATTTTTTAATCTTTGATTGAAATCAAATTGCAAGAAAAAACCTTGGTTAAGTGAAGGATGTAAAGAAGCGGTTGAGAATGAATTAATGGTTGCTGGGTTAACGGTTCAGTGGAACAGGTGTGCAAAGGAATTTTGTTTGGGTAATCAAGTGTTTTTAAGGGTAACAGTATTTTTTGGATGCAGACGTCCATTTATTTGTAAGATTTTCATTTCTTTGGATGATAGTTTTGCTAATAGACGGTCTTAAGAGGCTAGTGCCACAAAAAATGATGAAGTATATACATAAGATGTATAAGCACGAATTTGCGTAATACTGGCCCGATCGTATAATGACGGTCCTTGTTGGAACAGTTACATTAAAATATTGTTTTAATGCTTTGAAATTTTGAATTGATTCATTAAAAGCTGGTTGAGAAACTCCTCAGGCAATCTCGCCACCAATACCCGTACGAAGTCTTAGCATCGTGCCCAGTAACTTGAAAGCCATGATGCACGAAGCCAAGTAACCCAGTGACTTGTCAACCCTGACTGTTATGGGCTCTGGTAATTACTGGGTTAGGTCTCAAGGTACTTTGGCGGCAGTTGTCATTAGGGTCACAGATGTCAAGTTGTATTGTGTTTTCTGGACGTGTTGTTGAGTTCCGGGCCATATCTCGAGCTAATTAGCGGGCTGGTCTCGAAAGCTGCTGTTGGCGTGAATGTAAGTTTTCCAGGGAAAATCACGAGAGAGAGAGAGAGAGAGAGAGAGAGAGAGAGAGAGAGAGAGAGAGATTTTAGTCCAGATGACGACTATGACAATGTTTTGCTCATTGCCCCCCGGCATTTATAGGTGGCCCTGTTATAAAATAACAGATCGGGACTACATGGCAGCACTCTCTCTCTCTCTCTCTCTCTCTCTCTCTCTGCACCCTTTACAGCGGAAATCTGCAACAGCGTTGCATACCCGGCCTTCGCAAGAGCATAGCACTTTCTTCTTCCTGTGTGGCGTAGAACAAATGGCTTTAGCTTTACTTTAGCGTTAGTGATTGTGAAACAAACTTGAGACGGGCGACGGAGTGACCCAGCCGCCGGCTTCGTAGAGCCTAATATGGTCGAAATATTCCTCGACCAGCTGACCCGATGTTTTAGGCTAAGAAGCGAGTGTCGTCGATAAAATAATGCCCACTTTCGGACTCTCTCTCTCTCTCTCTCTCTCTCTCTCTCTCTCTCTCTCTCTGCAGAATAATGCAGATAAAATAGATTTACATATAGGAGGAGCTGCTGCAGTTCAGGATCACCAAATGGCATTTGTCAATAAAATTGAAATTCTTTGCAGTGAGATAGTGCAAGCACGAATTACTGCTTTTATAATGTGCTTTATTAACTGCTCGTTTCAGAATATGACAGTCTGAAGTGCAATATATGAAATTTCTCCGGTTAGTAAAAGATATGTCCCATGAAATAGAACTGTCATTTCTCTGTCTCCCACCGAAGTCTTTTCATATTTAAATAAATAATGTTATTCCATTTTAAGCCTGACAGTCTGCTTTATCACCTGTATTCTCATACACGGAGCATTTATTCTATCCACCCATTCCTTTGGAACCTTTCCCTCATCCCTACAAACCGTACGCACCCTGGTCAGCCACTTAATCAGGTATCACGATCTTAAGACAGTATTTCGCTTTTACTCTGGTGTCTGTTTATATATATATATATATATATATATATATATATATATATATATATATATGTGTGTGTGTGTGTGTGTGTGTGTGTGCAATATATATATATATATATATATATATATATATATATATATATATATATATATATATATATATATATATATATATATATACTTTGAATACCATATCTCTGCATATATTTATATAAAAACTCATATGCAGTGAATAGATCCATTACCATTTACAAAACTTTTGTCAACCACTTTCCCTTATTAATTTTCCTAACATCCTCTCTCTTTTCCTTTCTCTCTAGCCATTTATGTGACTGTCGGTTTCTCTTCCACGAGTTGATAACGCCTTTTGACTGTCTTAGCAACGCCGACGTACCTCACAGGGATTCAGTATTGTTGCTCGTGCATCGGTATTCGCCCGGCGCCTTTTAAACCCACCAGTTATTCCCCTGCGTATCTCATTCCCTTGGCCGTTTTCTTTCATCCTTTCTCTCCAGACACCCTCTTCTCCTTAAACGAACTCTGACGCGACCGTCACTTCTCACATTCCCCCCACACACACACACACCTCACTTACGCATACACAATAGCTCTTCGTTCGACGAGTCGGTAGAGCTGTGGCCTATCATTCGGTAGGCCCGAGTTCGAGTCTCCGGCCGGCTGATGAAGAGTTAGAGGAATTTGTTTCTTGTGATAGAAATTCATTTCTCGCTATAATGTGTTTCGGATTCCACAATAAGCTGTAGGTCCCGTTGCTAAGTAACCAGTTGGTTCTTAGCCACGTAAAATAAAGTCTAATCCTTCGGGCCAGCCCTCTCTAGGAGAGCTGTTAATCAGCTCAGTGATCTGGTAAAACTAAGATATACTTTTTTTCTTTACGCATACACAAGATATAATTTTATTTCCTACAAGTCTTAATTATATTATAAATATATGCTACGCTATGTAGTCCTTTACTTGACATCGGCGTCAGTGACCATAGAAGTCACGACGCCTGATAAGTTAAAATCATTCATGCATTCATTCATACGCAAAATGGACATGTATGATGATGTGGAAGACAGATAGTCTAGTATACTGGCCGCCATTCTGCCGCACCTACTGCACAGCCACGACCGATTTGCCCATAAAAGTAGTTTCCGCCGTCACTTCCTTCCGCGATAGATCCCAATCCATGGTACATTTTCTTTCAATCTTCTCCTTCCTGCTGACCTGGTCCAGATAGGATATTAAATTAGCCATGCCGGTGGCTTTAGTGCGGAAAAGGATATCGCATGACAGACCCGATTCTTGTACGTTATGAAGGCCGCTCACAACTTGGAAAATATAGATTGGAACGTTCAAAGCTGAATGAAAAGAAACTCAACGTTGGTCATATTTCTGTTGAAAAACAAAATCGTGCTAAGTAAGATTTCATCAAAAACAGATGTGATAAACTACAAATAGCTTGTATACCCACTGGCGCTTGTACCAGAATGTTCAAAACAAGCTTGTTTCGTCGCAGTCAGAAACCAACATGAAATGTCAAAAAGCGACAAGGATTTTTTTTGTGGTGGGTTGTGGGACGTTTTTACAAGCAGAACGTTATTCTGTTCTGCAAGTTAGGAATATTGAATAGCCAGTTCCACTGCTCTCAATAGTGTACAAACACACACACACACACACACTGTTAGAATGAGTTGATGAGAAAGTGACTGGTTTGGGGGTAAAAGTAGATCTAAGGCGTGTGTGTGTTGTGCCTCCGTGGCTGTTTAATATCTTTTTGGATGAAAGCCTGCAAGTACTGAAGAGAGAGCCCAATAGAAGCAAAATTGTGGGGTAAGAAAAATAAGTCGTGAACTGAATGGAAAATGGCTGATGTATGCATATGATGCAGTAGAACCTACCACCCCGTAGGGTGTACTGTAGGCATTACTTAAGGTTCTTTGCAGCGTGCCTTCGGCCCCTAGCTGCAACCTCTTTCGTTCCATTTATTGTACCTCCTTTCATTTTCTCTTTCTTCCATCTTACTTTCCACCCTCTCCTAACAATTGATTCATAGTGCAACTGACAAATTCCTCCTGTTACACCTTTTAAACTTTTACTGTCAATTAACGTTTCTGCGCTGAATGACCTCATAGGTCCCAGTGCCCGCCCAAATTCTATATTCAGTTCAGTTCAATGAACTGGCACCTAACTCTTATGGAAAATATGAGTTCCGTACGTTAGAGAAGTTTTAGGAAAAGTAGTGAAATTTCCTTTCACAGTATCTAGAAAGGACACTTGTCGGTTCATTGCTTCTCTAGTCAAAAAATGTTCAACTTATTTTTCTGTTCCCCTCACGGCAGGAGAATATTTATTTATGTACTTTAAGCACTTTTATCTCTAATGGATGGGACAGTTTTTTTTTTTTTTTAGTGAATTTAATTTTTTTCTAGCAAGATAAGGCTATTTTCCTCTATCCTTCACTCTTCTTTATTACTGAAATTAGTAATAATAATAATAATAATAATAATAATAATAATAAGAAGAAGAAGAAGAAGAAGAAGAAGAAGAAGAAGAAGAAGTTCACAATCTCGTGAAAAACAGCTGCGTAATGAAAATCCACAATGAAATAGTAAATTGCATTGTTATATAATACAAGTTACTCTAAAATTGTGGATTTTTATTAAACATTAATAACAATAATAATAAAAAAAAAGGTGTTGATCATCTAGTCTAGAGAGATTTCTTCGGATTAGAAAGCGTTGTTTTTTCCTATTTTGGATGGGGCAGGAAGAGGCGAGCCCCGTGGTCACTGACCTATCGAGGGGCAGGCGTGCATGACCCTGCTTGCGGATTCTCCAGTCTCAGTTCATAGAATCCAGCAAACATATTATGTTCCGGTTTACCGGTTTGCATGTTTCATCCTTCAGTAGAGGTCGATTTTCTTCTGAACAATTATTACTCCACGCATATTACAGTTGCGTCGTACATAAACAAGTAATTCGAATGAGCGAAGCAAAAATAAACAATAATTGCCCAGCTGAGCAGAACTACTTAATTCTAAAGTCGCTGCAGTTACAACTCTAATTGGTTTCGCTCAGCAAGCACAATTAAAAAAAAAAGTAAAAATGCACCGAATTTTCCAAGGCGCAATCGAGTTTTCAGTACAGCCACTAAATCGTATAATCAAGGCCACCGAAAATAGATCTCTATCTTTCGGTGGTCTCGGTATAATGCTGTATGAGCCGCGTCCCGTGAAACTTTAACCACGGCCCGAGTATGGCTAACTTTAACCTTAAATAAAATAAAAACTACTGAGGCTAGAGGTCTGCAATTTGGTATGTTTGATGATTGGAGGGTGGATGATCAACATACCAATTTGCAGCCCTCTAGCCTCAGTGGTTTTTAAGATCTGAGGGCGGACAGAAAAAGTGCGGACGGACAGACAAAGCCGGCACAATAGTTTTCTTTTCAGAAAACTAAAATATAGTTCCAGAAGAATATTGTTCATCATAATTGCTACTTGGAAACGAGACCCTGTAACTGTCAAATATGTTCATGATATTTGACGATTTTCTTTTTTTTTTTTTTTTTTTTGTATTTGGTGGGGGTTGATAAATGAATTTGCATAAATTCCTTCGTGATTCTATTTCTTTGTCAGTTTTTGTTAGATAGCGACTTGGGTTTGCTTCGCTTTTGTTTCTCTGGCATTGTTCCTTATCGTTATCTTTGGGAGGTTGGTAATTGTATAAATGTGGCCCATGAAACTTTAACCACTGGCCCAGGGTGGATGGTGGTGGACTAATCTAAGGATAGTCCACCACCGGGCCGTGTTTAAAGTTTCATGGGCCGCGGCTCATACAGCATTATACCGTGACTACATAAAGACAGATCTATTTTCGTTGGCCTTGATTATGCGCTGTAGAGGAAACTCGATTGTGTTCGGCGCATTTTTTACTTGTTTTCTATGGTTGACGATAAATATTAGAGCATTGGAAATGGATGAAGGAAAATCCATTCGCTCCTGAGACAGCCGTAGAACGAGGCGTTGGCGAACAGCGTGTCCACTGGCGATTGTGGGTCAGTGCAGTGGCTAACTGTCATTATGCGAGGTCGCCATTGTGTCTGCGCTGGACGGAAGTGGCAGTTTTTGGAAACTGTTGTCATGTTGATATAGCTCCTCCAGAGTCACCATTGGAAGCTTTGCATGTCTGCAAACAACCGTAGTGACAGCCGTAGGACAAATGACTCGCTGTTCAACGTGGAAGATTGTTCAGGGGGGAAAAACGGAAAAAAAGGGAAGAAGGGAAAGAAAGAGGTCTTCGGTCAGAAATGTACCGTTAAGGGAGACCTCAGTGGCACTCAGCCCAGACGAACGCGAATTATCATTTTTAGCGACATGAACTAAAATACCTTTTTTTAATGCTAATGTTAGAAATGAACGGTCATTTTGTGATTAAAGAAGGAATTAAGCTCGTAATTTAGATACAGACCATGATAATTGCGGTAATTTCCTTGTGATTCATGAAAAAGGTTGTAGAGCGTATTTTTAAATCGCATGAATTGCTGGTCCATTGCGTATTTCAAGTAAAAATTGATTCGGCGCGTAACTTAATGGCACTTTTATGCGTTATTAGTTTACCTGACTACGAATTTGGTATTTTTTTCAATACAGTAGATGATATTCTATCCGTCTCAACTATAATGAAATGTAAATCAGCACGTCTACATAACTAAATGCATAGGTTATTTTCTAGCCAGCAGAACTCTTGTATTAAATATGTACATCACGCTCGTTATGCATTGTAGTGCAAATGCAATAAATTCGTAATTATATATAATAACCTCTAAATATGCATAAATACTAGAGTAATTTGAGAAGTCAGAGATAGGAAATCGGAAGTAGGTACCAAGTCATGTGATAAGAAAACTAATCATGGAAGTAGTGTGGAATGGTTTTCTGTACAGCCGCTACAGCGTATATCAAGGCCACCGAAAATAGATCTATCTTTCGGTGATCTCGGTATAATGTATGAACCGAGGCCCATGTAACTTAAGCCACGGCCTGGCTAACGTTAACCTTAAATAAAATAAAAACTACTGAGGCTAGAGGGCTGCTATTTGGTATGTTTGATGATTGGAGGGTGGGTGATCACCATACCAATTTGCAGCCCGCTAGTCTCAGTAGTTTTTAAGATCTGCGGACGGACAGACAAAGCCGGCACCATAGATTCCTTTTCCAGAAAACTAAAAAATGGTTGAAGCCGCTGGATGAATTGTTTGCCTTGTGAATGTGGATAGATTATTTGCCTTGTGAATGTGGATGAATTGTTTGCCTTGTGACTGTGACGTAACAAGATTGACAGGGTGAGAAATATGCAGGAGTAGACGTGGTATAAAGGTGAAAGGATGGAACTTTAGAGAAGGTTCTGTCATGGGGATTGGAGGAGGGCGTTGAGCGCCAGCCCTTGTACCGATTTCTTTTCCTCTTTCATTTCCGAGTGAAAGAGTGAGACCGCAGGATTCACATGATCAAGTGTGACTTAACCGGTGGATATCGGGTTTTCTCACAAGGTTGTTGTACACGATTGCACCGGCGAATATCTCGTGCAACAGAAATATATCGTGCAGTAGTTATGTCGAAGAAATGCAGCGTATTAAGTTACTTCTTTCAGTCGTTGGTTGCGGTTAAGGTCAACGCTTCCGAGCGGTGTTGGATTTTGTTAGGAAATTTCTGGCCTAGAACTTTGCGGAGGACAGAAGACCCAGCGTCATGGGGTCTGAATGCTGTTTGATACTAGTTCGTGACCTCTAACTCCCCAACCTTCCTTCTGTGTCACCAGTTATTGATTACTGTTATTACGGCTGTTTCAGAACAGTGTTATTAGGAATACAAATGTAAACGAATGGAGCCAAAAAAAAAAAAAAAAAAATTGAGTTTACTGAAGTTCCTGCGAAATTATTGCTGCTGTTTCAGAACAGTGGTACATATTAGGAATACAAATGTAAACGGAAGGAGCCAAAAAATAATAAAAAATTGAGTTTACTGAAGTTCCTGCGAAATAAATGTAATGGATTAAGGCCGCATCTGAGTAATCACCGAACTACCGTTGCATTTCGATTAAAACGTATTTCGACAGTTGAAAGGTCGGGTCTGCCGAAATTGTCTGACCTTAGTCACGTCTTGTACATCATTCCGGTGGTTTGCAGGCAAAGTCTTTTCTTTTTAAGGTTTTGAAATAAGTGCTGCATGTAGTTATATATGATATATATACGCATATATCTGTATATATATATATATATATATATATATATATATATATATATATATATATATATATATATATATATATATATATATATATATTATATATCTATATAATGTATTTATTTTTCTTTTTAATTTTTTTCTTTTAAGTAAGTGAGATATCTTCTTTCTGTATTTCACTTTACCCTCTCTTTCTTCCTAATGAGACCTATATGCTTTGGAAGCTTGAATTTCAAGTCAGTGGCCCCTTTGGTGGGCTTTTTGTATATGTTAATCAATTAAAATTATAGGGTTAATCAATTATAAATATATATATATATATATATATATATATATATATATATATATGTGTGTGTGTGTGTGTGTGTGTGTGTGTATTCATACTGTATATA
>NC_089762.1:4322475-4377475 GCF_040412425.1 Macrobrachium rosenbergii
GGGTAGGTGGGAAGAAGGTGCTCATTGTCCTACCTTGTCCAAATCTATATTTAAACTCGGCTCAGAGAGAGAGAGAGAGAGAGAGAGAGAGAGAGAGAGAGTTGCTTTTTGGAAAAGGAATTGGTATTGGTCTTTGATCATCTTCTCTCGAGTGTCGGGCCACGACGCCTGTTTCGTGCCGTGATGGTTTTTGGGACGGGTGGGCGTCAGTTGGTCGGGAGTAGAGGAGAGCGATAACCATTGTTTCCAACCTCAGTCTTTCGAGAAAGTTAGGTCGAAGGAAGGTCAGGCTAAGTGACCTGGGTCTGTTCCTCTCCTTTGTCGGGGATGCTTGTGTTTCATCGGCATATTTTGAGAGAGAGAGCACATATGAAAAAAATCTTTCATTGTGTTTTCATGTGTAAGCGTGCATTAATGGATACTCTGTCATTTTCTGTAAATTTCTTTCTTGAAGTTTTATTTCCTTTTGAAAACAATATTTTTTTATTTATTTATGAATTTGACACTAACTTATTTACACATTTTTAACCTTATCCTGGAATCTTCCTCTTCCCCCGCCTCCTTTTACCCACTCAGTCTTTCAGAGGCAAATGCAAATTTTCAAAACTCCCACACAGAAAATTCACTCCATTTGGACACTCGGTAATCGACCTATAGGCGCAAATATATTACTTCCAGCGGCGTGTTTCCTTGTGCGGTAATGTATCTAGTGCGGTTACAGAGCCGTCTGTTGTAGCCAAGAGGATGTCTGTTACCGGAAAAGCAAAGATGTTCCGTTTCTGTGTACCGCCAGCGCAGTTGACGTGGCTAGGCGATAAGTACGGAAGACTTCTAAGCAGGTTCACTCATTTCATTTCAATTTTTACTGAGCATTTCTATTTGAGCAATGCATCAGCCTGACATTAGTACATGATGTGTTTGTTGCCGATTGTCATTTATTCCAAAAGTTATTTACTTCACTTGAAATAGTCTTTAGTGGCAATCACGCTCCTGTTAGCTTTGGCGCTGGGTTGTCGCCAATTTCAGTTTAGCAACCATGCAAGTAGAATTTTTGTTTTAACTGTTGAGTGTGGGGGGCCGTCGAAGCAAAATTATGCAAATGAAATGATGTGTATATATAAATATATATATATATACAGTATATATATATCACATGTGCACTTATACATACATACATATATACATACGCACCTATATACATAAATACATATATGTATATATAAGGATATTAAAAAATGCGGTTTCGAGAAGAGAGAGAGAGAGAGAGAGAGAGAGAGAGAGAGAGAGAGAGAGAGAGAGAGGTGGTGAGATTGTAGTGGTGGGTGCTTCTTCGTTAAAAGATTCCGTTAACATATTAAGAGAAGGGAAGTTAGCGCTCCTGAGAGCGTCCACGCGTTTTTCGAGTGCATAAATTTCTGAAAGACAAACGACCCCGGATGCAATTTCAGGGTTCATTTGGCTCCTTGGTCCGCAACAGTCGAGAAGAAAAGGCGAAGTCCATTTTGTCAGAGGAACTGGAAAGAAGGTATTTCCAGGAGCTGGAAGGATTTTGATCGAAATTGGCAAGTAACCAGGAGAGTTGTGGCTTGAAAAATGACTCGTTCGTGTTTCTTAAGGGTTAAAGATTACAAGAAGAAAGCAAATTTTAAAGCCTCTCCTATTTTGCAGGAGCTACGATACTGTCGAGAAAACACTGAAAGACAATTATAGAATATAAGAAGCACCTTATTTTGAAAACGTACAAGGGCCCGCCAGAGAGGGGATTGTCCCTTTGGAGGGCTGTACATAAAACCAAACAAGGTGAAACAAAGTGAAACACCTGCTATCTTGATAGGTGAAGCTGGGTTGAGAAGTATACAGAGATTTCCCATTCCTTTGAGGTGTAGCTTACCTGTAAAACCCACACCCCCTCTTTTTTTATTTTACTTAGAATTAGGAATGGTCTTGCTGGTAATGTATTCGAAGTAATTCTATTATATGGTTACATGGTTTCATTTTGTCCATTTCTCTGTATGTTCATTTGTAGTAATTCTATTTTATCGCAAATGAACAATCGTGAATTATATTTGTCTAAAATACTGCATACTGAATTTCTCTGGAAAGATATCCAAGGGTACGATGCTTTAAAAAAAAAAAGTGGAATTTAAGAGAGGGATTCTCCCATGGCTAGGCGTCAGCTCTTCCGGAATCACCATTTGTTAGTTCGAACGTTCAGTAATAAAAATGCAATGGAGACCATTATAACAAGGATGTCTTGGCAAGAAGTTTATCATCAGGATTTGATTAACAGCTTTTGCCCGGGCTACTCCCAGTTAAAACCCCTGTAAATTTCTCATTTCTTTTATAGTAGAGTCAGTTATTCATTCTTCAGTAATGGAAGTGTCAACGTGTATCACAAGAGCGCAACCACGCTCGGTGTACGGGGTGATAATAGCATTGTTTCGTGTAACAAAAGCCCAACGGGTATCACCCGGGTATCAATTTACGAAGGACAGACAGCCCCGATAGCTGGGGCTTGTTGTTCGATAAGGTGATCATGCGACTGTTGGAATCCATATCCTTTGCGTTGTGTCCCTTATCTCCGGCTGTCACGTACGAAGGGCTGAACCGTATACAAATTTCTCTATTCCTTCTCTCTCTCTCTCTCTCTCTCTCTCTCTCTCTCTCTCTCTCTCTCTCTCGAACGTTTCGTCTTTAGGTGTTGTGAGATCGTCCCGTCTTAGATGGCTGAGATTTATTTGGTCCTTGTTGGGTACTGTATGAAGTGTCCCTTTTTGTTTTTTTCAAGAATGCACTGTTGTGTACCTGATATCGGAACATCGTGTGCTTGAGAAAAGTCAGTCTCTCTCTCTCTCTCTCTCTCTCTCTCTCTCTCTCTCTCTCTCTCTGTTCGTGTTCGAAAGATATCAAATGGTACATGTTTGGTTTTGCATTTTCTTTTAGCTTTTCCCTCCAACTGAAATGCCAGTCAAAGTGAACCGCGCCTCTACATTTTTTAGACTTCTCGCTAAAGGAGACCTTCGAGTGTGACAAAAATAACTTACATCCTGATAATCCTAAGAGGTTGAAGTGAAGTGCTGAAGATTTTATCTTGACTTTGTTTTTCATGGGCGAAGCCCAACGCCATGGTTTTTACACTTCAGATATCGTCCTTACCATCGCTGCCTTTCAAATATGCTTCCTTCTCTATTCCTACATGACTTGAAACATACGCTACGCGGATTAAAAAAAATATTTCCGTGGGACATTGACAAGGGAAGTCCATTTGCTCAGCAATATCTTTGACGTTAGAAAGAGGTTTTGCTGGTAGATCTTAAGTATAGCATTTTGCAATGCACTTGAAGTGCTGTTTTTCATTATAGCTTGATTTTAACTTATGTAAGGTTTACCGAGTACTTTTATTTATCTTTTTGAGTTTAAGTACTTTTATTTATCTTTTTGAGTTTACGTTCTGTAATGCTAACCCTTTGACGGGGTAGAGCCAGAGAAGTAGAAACGGCTGTCTGGCTAATTAAGCAAACTAACCGATAGAATATAAGACAAGTTTAATATAGAATAAGACGCAAGGCGCTGTAAGAACTCAGTCTTATTATGTGCATAAGCATGAATGATTAGTAAGAGGAGGAACTCGCGTACACTGATCCCCCGGGCTCGCCTTTTCGGGGCCTGCGAGTTCAAGAGGTCGGAGTCGGGATTAAAAGTGGCGATGCAATCTTATTGTCCTGAGGTGGGTCACATAATCTTCTTTCGCAAAGACACTCCTCCTCCACTCCCCTCGGTCGCCACGACTCTTTCTTGACCTTCGCGTTGTGGGAGGGATATCCTGTGGTTTTGGGGAAGTTCCTCCATTTCCTGCCCACAGGGGCTGAGCTGTTTTATGCTGCATACTTGCCTGTGTGTATGCGTGTGCATACGTAAGGTTGCACGGTACAGTTCATGAAGGAATATGAAGTATGGAGGTATTGCTGATTATGCAACAGCGCAAGAGCACAGACAGTGAAGAAACCTGTTCAACTTATCGTCTTAATTCGCACAATGGTTATCATGTGTTCAGTGGCTAAGAATATCGCTCTCTCTCTCTCTCTCTCTCTCTCTCTCTCTCTCTCTCTCTCTCTCTCTCTCTCTCTCTCTCTCTCCATAAATACTCACTGCCGTTCACCGTACCCAAAAGGTCAAAGTTCGACCGGAGATTTTAACGCTGCTGTGAATGATGATCTCTAATCTTTTGATATATGTCAGTCTCTCATAAAACCCTTTTTTCAGTAATGCGAGAAAAACGTCTGGTTGGAAAATAACTATGGTATTTTAATTGCAGAAAAGCAAGCAAAATGTTATAGTTGTTATCTTTACGATAACTTGGACGTCTCTCTCTCTCTCTCTCTCTCTCTCTCTCTCTCTCTCTCTCTCTCTCTCTCTCTCTCTCTCTCTCTGATCCTGCCATTTGTCAAAAAAAAAAAAAACCCTCTCTCTCTCTCTCTCTCTCTCTCTCTCTCTCTCTCTCTCTCTCTCTCTCTCTCTCTCTCTCTCTGAATGATCCTTTCCATGCTAACTTGCAATTTATGGGTCTTAACACATGCATTCGTTAACGGTGGCCCTTTGATTTGTAAGTCAGTCAAATAGGCAGTAATTGTCTGTCATTGTTTTATTTTCCTCTCTCAACTTTCCCCACCCAATTAATCTCTCGCCTCTCCCTTTCTCTTGCACTTTCCCTTGTTCACCTTTCAGCCAAGCTTCGATTTACGATGGTTCTGTGGCTCCGTCTCTTTTCCGTCCCGATCTGTATGTGCCCGGTCGGGATTCGTCATCAATTGCCACCTTTCTTTTAAGTCTGCCTTTATCTGTTGATGAATTTTTGCGGATCCTGTGCGTAAGCAGGGTTTGAAAATCGCAACTGGCTTTGAAGTTTTAAGTATCTTGATACATTTTCTTGTCAGTTTTTCCCGTTTGAACGTTACACAGCAGAATCTTTTTTCTTAATATATATATTAATGTATGTATATTTGATGTAACGTTATATATATATATATATATATATATATGAATATATATATATATATTTTATATATATATAATATATATATAATATATATCGTATATAAAAGTTTACATATATATACATATATATATATATATATATATATATATATATATATATATATATATATATATATATATATATATATAATATATATATACACCCCCATAAAAAGTTTACTTGCAAGACGAGAAAGTTGATAGTAATTGTGATCAAGAAAAGGTTAAGAAGAGAAATTGGATCCTGAAGTTGGCGAAATTAATGCTAATAAAGAACGGAAGCTGTTGGTTGATTCAGGCACTTGGGAGTAATTATGGCAGAAGCTGATACTATAAAAAAGAAAAAATGCGCCGAAGTTTCCTCGGCGCAATCGAGTTTTCTGTACAGCGTATAATCAAGGCCACCGAAAATAGATCTATCTTTCGGTGGTCTCGGTATAATGCTGTAAGAGCCGCGGCACACGAAACTTTAACCACGGCCCGGTGGTGGCCTATACTATATCGTTGCCAGAAGCACGATTGTGGCTAACTTTCACCTTAAATAAAATAAAAACTACTGAGGCTAGAGGGCTGCAATTTGGTTTGTTTGATGACTGGAGGGTGGATGACCAACATCTCAATTTGCAGCCCTCTAGCCTCAGTAGTTTTTAAGATCTGAGGGCAGACAGAAAAACTGCGGACGGACAGACAAAGCCGGCACAGTAGTCTTCTTTTACAAAAACTAATAAGAGATGGATCACAGAATTGTTGGAAAAAAAGGGTAATAGAGTTTGTGCAAAGTATCAGGAGGAGATTTCCTGTATTCACGGGAGCCAAGATGAGAGTTCCTAGTGGAGTTGTTGTGCCAACTTCAATATATGGAAGTGAAGTGGGAATGCTGAGTATAAATGAAAGAAAACAGGTTGAAGCCTTTGAAATGAATTGTATGTGTAGTATAGTTTGCATGAAAAAAATTTAAAATATGAGAAATGTGAGGGAATAGTTTTTAGTTTTCTGTAAAAGAAAACTATTGTGCCGGCTTTGTCTATCCGCCCTCAGATCTTAAAAACTGCTGAGGTTAGAGGGCTGCAGATTGGTATGTTGATCATCCACCTTCCAATCATCAAACATACCAAATTGCAGCCCTCTAGCCTCAATAGTTTTTATTTTATTTAAGGTTAAAGTTAGCCATAATCATACTAATGGCAACGATATGGATAGGCCACCACCTGCCATGTTTACAGTTTCATGGGCCGTGGCTAAACACAGCATTATACCTAGACCACCAAAAGATAGATCTATTTTCGGTGGCCTTGATTATACGCTGTACAGAAAACTTGATTGCACATAAGAAACTTCGGCTCATTTTTTACTTGTGCCTTAAAATTTGGAAGTGTTATGTGCTGGATAGATCGCGGGAAAGTGGTACCGGAAACAACAAGGTAGTGAAATCAGTTTCTCGGTGTAATGTTGTTCGGATTCCACAATAAGCTGTAGGTCCCGTTACTAGGTAACCAGTTGGTTCTTAGCCACGTAAAGTAAGTCTAATCCTTCGGGCCAGCCCTAGGAGAGCTGTTAATCAGCTCAGTGGTCTGGTTAAACTAAGGTATACTTAACTTAATTTTAGACCTTGGGGAAAAAAGTGCCTTTATATCCAGCAAGAGTGAAAGTGC
The DNA here is from genome assembly GCF_040412425.1 of Macrobrachium rosenbergii. Taxonomy (NCBI): domain Eukaryota; kingdom Metazoa; phylum Arthropoda; class Malacostraca; order Decapoda; family Palaemonidae; genus Macrobrachium; species Macrobrachium rosenbergii. Next base: position 4,329,162 of record NC_089762.1, read on the forward strand.
ATGCAAAATGCGAGGGGAATGGCAGTGTATGTGTGTGTGTGTGTGTGTGCTTGTTTGCAGGAAATTCAATACACTGTAGAGTTGTCTTCATTGTATTGGGTCTCATTTGTCAAGTCAGAGGTTGGATCCTGTCCTGCCCCGTCCTGTCGACCCAGCCATGAATAGGGAGCTTCGTCAGTTACTGTCAGGAAAAGAACGAAAAGCTGGTGTGGCCCCATCCCGATAGGGTTGATGAGACGGAGAAAAAAATGTCATAATATATATATATATATATATATATATATATATATATTTTATATATTTTATATATATATATATATATATATATATATATATATATATATATATATATATATATATATATATGTGTGTGTGTGTGTGTGTGTGTGTGTGTAAAAAATTAAGTTAAATACATGACATGTATTTATAAAAATGCGCTATCAACTACTGAACGCAAACAGCGATGAATATCAGTCCAAAATAGTCACCGAGGCAGTAAATTTCAACGATCCTTGAACCACTGTTCATACGGAGGACAATCTCTGTTGAACTGCCCTAAATCCCTCGAAAAGTCACACTCGGCCGCAGTGTTCATAAGAATGCATCCAGTTCTAGAGATATTTTTTCCTTGTAGTTCAAATTTCTCGCGGATGCCTCAGGATATTTGAGAATATCATGTTTAACTGTTCTACTCTTTCATTTTTAAAAGATTTTTTTTATGATATGCATCTTACTTTATAGACTAGGATTTTTCAGTTCTCTTTCTCTGCCTCTTTTCAGTAACCTTGTATCAACTTTACTCTGAAGCAATATCTAGTCTCGACGCCATTATATTATAGACCTGTTCATTACAATTTCCACTGCAGTAAAGACTGGGTTTGCGTCTCACCGGGAGTAGCCTTGCACCAGAACTCTAATCATGGGTTCATCTCTTGTACTGGGTGCTGGAGAACCTATTTGTGTATTGTTGGAGGGAGAGGGCTTACGATTTATGCCTATCAACGAAGGCATCCTCGGGGGGGAGGGGAAAGTGATTGTAGAGCAGGTAGGTCCGAATGAATGTTAATGGAAGTATCAGTGTATGATATGTGATGATAACAAGTTGCGCTCCACTTCGAAAGGGTTTAATGAGATGACAGTGTGGCCTCGCACGGGCGTTTTATGTAATGCCTTAATTGCATCTGATTGCTATTGTGGTGTTGGGCCTCCCATTCTGGGGATAGGGAATGCCGGAGGTATTTGTTGTATAATTGTTGTAGGCAAAACAATGCGTTATATGAAGAATACAGCTTGAGTGTTGTCAAATAACAATATCCTTCATAAAATATATGCGACATAATTTTGTGACATAAAATTACTGTTACCTGGGCTAACAGAAAATGTTGAGTTCACCACTTATCATCTGTTCATCAGTCCTCATTTTTGAAAGATAGTTAAAGGTCCCGTTATTCAGGTTTCAAAACTGAATTAGCTACTCACTTCATAAAGAATTAAGGCGCTGTTTTTTTTTTCCGTCTGTGGTGGTGGATGGGATACTGGCGTACCTGGCTGGACAAGTTTTGTTCTTTTTTTTTTTTTTTTTTTAATTTACTGGATCCTTCTAGGGTTTTGACTCTCCTGATCAAGTAATTCTGATTTTAATTTTCTTTAGCTTGGAATTTCAGCGTTCATTATGCTGTGCTCATGTGTGTGTACATGTACTTTATGTATTTATGTATACTATATATATATATATATATATATATATATATATATATATATATATATATATATATATATATATATATATTGTATACTGCATATATTATATATACTATATATATATATGTGTGTATATACATATATATATATATATATATATATATATATATATATATATATATATATATATTGTATATTTGTTCATACTGCATATATAGGCTGCATGTGTGTGTGTGTATGCCCAATATAAAAATCACTAGCTCTTGCAGAATTCGCTGTAAGAAATCAGCCATTGAGGTGGCCGCAAGAATCACTTTTAACATTTTTTTTTTTTTTTAACAAATTCGTCCCGCAGTTTTGAAGGTAATCCTGTTATTGCCACGTGAATAGTGCATCGCATTACTCTCTCTCTCTCTCTCTCTCTCTCTCTCTCTCTCTCTCTCTCTCTCTCTCTCTCTCTCCTTTGCCGGTTTACAAGCTAATGCGAACTTATCTTTGCATACTCGTAAATGCAAGTGATGTTAATGTTACCAATATTGACAAAACAGCCGAGTGATCTGCGAGTGTCGGAACATTGGTCAGTCGTCTTCGATTGTCTTGGCTGATAAATGGCCCCAAGAACTCGTCCATCGGTTTGATGGAACAGGTTCTCCTTGGAGTACTCGGATAATTTCTTCTTTAGTTATCTGTTATACTTCGTTGGTTTGAATCTATTCTTTATATATATATATATATATATATATATATATATATATATATATATATATATAGATAGGTAGATAGATAGATAGATATAGATAAGGTATATATAAAGACATATATATATATAGATAGATAGATAGATATAGGTAAGATATATATATATATATATATATATATATGTGTGTGTGTATATATATATATATATGTATATGTATATGTATATATATATATATATATATATATGTATATATATATATATGTATATGTATATATAAAATAAATATAATTATTGTACCATATACGGTATATCTTGCATATATACACAAGATGTGTATGTATATGTATGTGTGTATGTATTTATATATATGCACTTGCTTTTATCGTGTGAGGGAGTATTTGAAAGCTGCCATGCTTTGTGCTACTATGTCATACTATAAATCACTCTTCATGATATTAATTAACTTGAGATTGGCAAATAGGGTGCGTAACCTGAACCAAGAGGTCGAGCTTCCCTTAGGTAGGTGTCTGCAGCCTTGGACGAGTGGTACTTTATTCCGTTCTCCTTTTACGAGTTTAGGACATCGGTCCGGTGCTATTCCTTGTTCCAGCGGTTGAATGTTAATATCATGATTATTCATTCAGTAGCCTAAGGAAGGTAAGGGAAGGGCATTGGTTGGAATGTCAAATGAATAATGCAAAGCAACAGAGGAGAAGGTCTCTCTCTCTCTCTCTCTCTCTCTCTCTCTCTCTCTCTCTCTCTCTCTCTCTCTCTCTCTCTCTCTCTACTTGACATCGTATCGGAGTCTTGAAAGTTTCTGGACTTAGGTCTTTTCAGCAGGAAGAAGTACACCCCTCCGTTTGTTCTCACTTCGGCGCCTTATTTGGCGAATAAACCTTCCTCTTCCTCTTATCGGGGTTTCTCTGTATAGTTTTCGCATGTTTCTGCTTCAACTGGAACTAATAACGTTGGTTATTTTGTTCTCAGAATAGATCATAGCTGTTATTTTTTAACCGTACTCGGCCCTGAGATACCAGGTATCTAGTTCAGCTTAGTTGTTTCTCAACCATTTCTTCTTCCAAAATATTTACGAGAGTAATCAGTTCTTAATTCGCTAAATCGTTTCTGGGTCTCTGCGTGGAATTTTGGCTCGGTTGGAATGACACAAGATCTCGCACCTTCTGAATTTCGTTATGTACTGCACGTTTTCATTTTGAGTTTCTTTCAGATGTTACATTAAGGAAATTAAAACTGCGGATGTACCCGCCCATAGCAAATACAGTATACCAATTCCTCCCGCCCACAAAGTCAACTCACGAGTGGGGGCCTGTCGCCAAAGTTCGTGAATGGTTGAAAGTCCAACAAAGAGGGGTTTTGGCAGTGCCTTAATTATTGCTTTTAAATGATCGTCCTGAGAGCAGATCGGAAAGGTATTCAGCACCTCACAGACTATCGCCGTAGAGGGGTAGTGCTGTCGGTGCACCTCATGCGGACCACTGTAGGCATTACTTAAGGTTCTTTGCAGCGTCCCCTATGCCCCTGGCTGCAACCCCTTTCATTTCTTTTACTGTGCCTCCGTTCATATTCTCTTTCTTCCATCTTACTTCCACCCTCTCCTAACAACTGTTTCATAGTGCAACTGTTTTGAGGTTTTCCTCCTGTTACACCTTTCAGCGCTAAATGACCTCATAGGTCCCAGCGCTTGGCATATGGCCTAAATTCTATGTTCTATTCTATTCTACAGACTGTTTAAGAGAATAGAGAAATATATTTGCAAACTGCGGCCCCAAACTGATAATGCTCTATGTCACATAGAATACGTAGAACTTTGAGTAACTACGATCATAAAAATATGGAAAGTTTTAAATCTTGAGGACCAAATGATAAGAACTCTTCAGGAAGACGGGATATTTTATTAGTTCGAGTCTTTCTGTGGTCAGTGAAGACGGATTAGGTTAGAACGTAAGGCGTTCTTTTTCTGTAATTCCACGGTCAGTATCTTTCCGTGTAGACAAAGGAAATCTAGCTGTCTTCTCTATGTCATCTGTTTTCATCAGTGGGTTTTTTGGTGTCCCAGAAAATTTCGTATCACCTAACAGGAAGGTGTGTCCCACTTGCTATTTATTTACTTTTCGTTTTCAGTCTCAGTGAAGGTCAGCACCGTGCGTTTTGAATGTGAAATGTGAAACTATGTAATAGATAAGTTTTGTGATTATTTGTTGAACCCGAATTTGTCTCGCATAAAAGCTGTGATGTGGGACTACATTGATTGTGCTAGCACGCTTAGACCAGCGTCCGAACAAAGCATCGTGAAACCCCCTCGTAAAATTCCAATGACAAGGTAGTCAGTCAGTTCGGTTACCTTCTCGGTAAGTTTTGAAAGAGGGGAGAGGTTAAAACGGACAGAATTGATGTTTTATGCACTCCTTGGCTTCTTTGAGGCGTAATGAGACCACATTTGCATTGTTTGGGACGTGTGTGGTTTTGGAGGCCCGACGTCTTCCAATTCTCGTTTTATTCTAGTTACCAGAAATTCCCATTGTCGTAATCGGAAATGAGATCATCAGAATATGACGTCACCAATGCAAAGTTCTCCTCATCCATGCACGTACGTAGGGCCCGTGCGTTTGGTAAATTCTCAAGCCCAGAGGAGACTGAGCGTATTTCCAAGGCAAGAGAAAGAAATCTCTTTCAGAATCGAATATGTCATAATGAGGTGCTGAGTATGCGGCGCCACATCTCCTTCCCGACCATTTCAGTGGAGTCGAGTTGGACCCAGGCATAGTATCAAGGGTGGGTTGGGGAGCTAAACTGCCCAGTTGACAATGACGAAAGCTTTCATATATGGACTGGCATGTTCGTTAATGGTTGATGGTTGATGGCTTCCGGTGTTCAGAATTATATTGTAGAGTGCCCCTTAGTTCAGTCATTGTATGTAACGTATGTACATATATATATATATATATATATATATATATATATATATATATATATATATATATAATGTGTGTGTGAGAGAGAGAGAGAGAGAGGTGTGTGTGTATTTACTTACATATTATTGATTGTTATGTATTTACTTACATATTATTGATTGTTATTATTTATTATAGCGATATATTCTTACTGAATATTATTTATTATTTATTATAGGGATGTATTCTTACTGGCTATCATTTATTATAGGGATGTATTCTTACTGACTATATATTATTATTTATTAAAGGGATGTATTCTTACCGCCAAAGCAGAAATGTATTAGATAAGAAGTATAAAGTCAGTGGAACCAATTCACCCACAGGTAGAGAAATGTTTCCTCACGAGTCGAAAGGGTAAGTACCAGAACTTTCGTACCCGTTTTGCAGTCACGGTTAGATAAGCAGCCACCGCCGCAGCAGGTTCGGATTCCGTGAGGTGAGGATTAAACCAGCGCCTTTCATGAACAGCCCCGAAGGCCCTTAGAGCCCCATAGAATGCTCATAAAGGACACGGCGACAGTTGGGGAGTGTTCGCTACGGCTATTCGGCAGCAGCCCCGTGGCTGGGTTTGCCAGTCGTACTTTGATAGTCGGTGGCGAAGAAAGGCTTACACACACACACACACACACACACACAGAGAGAGAGAGAGAGAGAGAGAGAGAGAGAGAGAGGAGAGAGAGGAGGGGGGCCAGCGAGTTGCGAGTGCTAGGAAGAAGGAAAAAACAGCCTCTGAAACTTCAGTATCCAAAGAATACCTGAATCTTGGCCTCAGAGGAGGCCTTTCACGATCAGGAAAGGGCTAAAAAAATAAAAAATTAAAAATAAGGGGACCCTTAAATTAATAATTAAAAAAATATACTCAGGAGACGCGTTCAATTGTGCTGGATCCTCGAAAATTTGAGATTATGCTAATTATTTCATTGACTTTACGCATTGTTCTTTTGCATGATTTCTTAAGCAAATTGCGGGGGTGTCAAATATATCTTCTTCTTCTTCCCAGCTTGTTCCCATTTTTATATGGGGGGGTCATATATGATGCCTATATATATATATATATATATATATATATATATAGAGAGAGAGAGAGAGAGAGAGAGAGAGAGAGAGAGAGAGAGAGAGAGAGAGAGAGAGAAATTCCTTATTGCATGTCTTGACACTCATTTCAGAGTGAAAGGACCGTAGGAATGAGGTGAAATGAAGTCTTTTTCGCTTGTCACTTAGCTGGATGTGATTAAGATGATCTTCAAGAAAATGACACTAAGGCCCGGAGAGAATCTTTTGGCACAAGGGAAGCTAATAGTGTCATAAAGGGAGATGAAGATTCCCATCTACATTTAATGGGCTGTACTGTACGCCGCCCGACCGGTCCTCTACCGGAGTCAACAAGTGGTTGATGATGGCCGTAGAGGGAGTGGTTACCGTTGCGTCTTGTAAGGGATTTGAGTGATATTCTCTCTCTCTCTCTCTCTCTCTCTCTCTCTCTCTCTCTATATATATATATATATATATATATATATATATATATATATATATATATATATATATATATATATATATATACACACACATACATATAGACATACATATATATATTTTTATATATATTATATATGTGTTAATATACATGTTTAATATTGCTATATATACTCTATATACTGTACATGTGTATATATACCGGTATATATACACATGAATACAAATATATGCATATACATTCATACAGGTTATTTAGTGCAACAAATACCGGACCTCCACCACATTCATCCAAAAAATCATCTAAAAAAATCCACCCTACATACGAAGGCATTGTATACGTCTCCTGAGATTACAGGGGCATTTGGGAAAAACCCAACGACGGGTTAAACTTCGAATTTTTGGGACCAATTCTTCGTTGTCAAAGTTAGCCCCGATATTCTGGGCCATGAGGTGAGTGAAGGAGGCACAGTCTTTATCTCTACTGGGTATCTTTAGTACGGCTCTTATCGCGGACGCCTATCTCTACAGCTCTGCTCCAAGTAGGCAATGATAGGCCCTTGCTAACTTACGCACTTAAGTGCTAATCTGCGTACTTTTCTCTCGTACGGAGGAAGGTTCCAATATGCAAGGTCTAGAGAATACAAGGTCTTCTCACGGCTGACCCAAAATTGGGATCTAATGCGCAGGTAGAGGTTGTGACGTCAAGCGGTCTACTCACGGTCCTAAGTAATCTCTGACTGATCAGTTCGTTTACAAACACTTTAGGCCTTGCTTCCACATATTTGGTATTGATATTGTCCGTAATAGCGGCCTTATATTTTTTTTTTCTTGCTGCAATTTAGACAGTTTAAGTGATATGAGCCAAATCTTGTGCAGTAAACGGGTACTTTGAAAATATGAAAAAAATAGGTATCTAATTCTTCATAGATTTCCTATGGACGAAAAGTGTAGTATCGCAAAAATATGGAGTTATGATAAAAGCACGGATGCTTTATATGAACCTTGCTCAAAAAAGTGCAATGTGTAAAGGTCAGACCTTGGAAACCGCTTATTCATTGTAATTTCGACACCGATATAACTAAAAATTCTCTATTTGAATTCATCATTAAGATAGCGAGAGCTGGATTTCCTATAGTTGGTATGGTTCATGACTTGGGGCAACAAATATAAGGTTATGGAATTCAGTAGACAATGGCGTAACTAGGCTAATCCAACATTGTTAATCCTGCGGATTATTGCAGGGAAATACATGTATTTGCCGATGCTCCCCACTTGATAAAACTCATCACAAACACTTCACTTTCTCAGACCATGGATCTAGGTTATCGGACTTTAGGACTGCTTACATTGAGTCAGGTAACTAATTAAGAAAAGTAAAGGTGATCTAATGATAACTCGAAAACTATTTGAAAAGCATTTAAGTGTTACGGGTATGGAGGGTACGACAGTGAAATTAGCGTTACAGTTACTCTGCCACCCACAAAAATCTCAAACACTTCGGAGAAAAAGGTCTGATTGTGGATAGGCACTGGGAGAGTGCAATCCAGTTCATTTGCCTTGTTGATAAGTGGTTTGATTTATTCAGTTCTGGAGTGCCTTTCGATAGAAAGTCTTCACAGAATGCTTACGGGCTAATCTTAGAAACCAAAACAACAGGGAATGCTTACGGGCTAATCTTAGAAACCAAAACAAAACATTGCAGAGATGATACACCTATCCAGAACAATGAAAAGTCTGGGAGGAAAAGGACTTTACCCTTTCCAAAAAGGCCTCGTGATACCTTGCAAATCTCTAACGAACTTGCCAGGGATGTTAGGTGAAATTTTGCAATATCATACATCTTGATTCATAGGTTGAATCGAGATGGACTGGAACACTTTTTTGGCTGTATACGGTAAATGGGTGCATGTCATCAGCACCCATCACCTGTTGAATTTAAGCGCCGAGTTTGAGCCCATCTCCTGGGAAAAGAGAGAACTCTGTGGGGCGCAAAATACAATGTTGAAAATTGCATTAGCGATAATATGACTGAGGTCTCATTTTCTAACTTGATAACTAAAGAAAGCACTTCTTACGAGACTGAAGAAACATTTCTTCAGAAAGCGTTAAGCTTATCGGCAATATTGTTTCGTTTGCCAATGGAGGAATTGCAGGGTGACAAAGAAGACAAAACTGAAGAAGGAGGCATGCAATATGTGGGTGGTTTTGTAGCCCCTAAGTTTCCCTGAGTATGACTTTTTAGGCACACTAAAGAACCGAAGGAGATGGCACAAGGATCGGCACTATAAGTAGAACAAATGAGAAGCTAATGAAACCCCGACCCGAATTTTTAGAGCATTTAAAATCGATGGAAAAGATATTTATTTGTTATCATTGTAAACATACCGAAAAAGTTGGTCACATAATTGTATAATTGTTAACCTTATGTATACATGTACTCGTATATGTGTATTTGAGTGTGAGTTGTATATTAGAGTGAAAAATGTTTTTCGTTTTCAAGTTCCAGTTGTAATTATTTGGATGCATACACGTATAGAAATGAATATGGTCAACATTTGCTTTGTTTCCTAAAAAGAATGAATCATAATTTTTAATATTAAAAGAGTCAACGAGGAAACAGGAGAAAAGTTGTCCCATTTGTACAGAGCTTGGGCAGAGGAAAGCAAGTAGACCGCGTGACGTCACGTTTCTTAACTCCCATCTCCTTAACCGCGTTAATCCTGCGCGTGAGAAGACCTTGTATTCTCTAGACCTTGCCAATATGTGTGTATATAATATATATATATATATATATATATATATATATATATATATATATATATATATATATATATATATATATAATTAATATATATATATATATATATATGTATATATATATATATATATATATATATATATATATATATATATATATATAATCACTCAAATCCCCAACATGATGCAACGGTGTATATGTATATATATATATATATATATATATATATATATATATATATATGATTATATTTGTCAATCTGTGAGAGCTCCTTTCAATTATAAACCAGTGGGTAGAGATTAAATTGGCAATATATTCATATGAATTTGAATCGGCGGGTGGGAAATTTATTTAGATTGTTGCTGTCGGTGAAAATTGCTCGTCGTTAAAAATATCAGTTTTAGTTTTCCGTAAAAGAAAACTGTTGTGCCGGAATTGTCTGTCCGTCCGCACTTTATTCTGTCCACCCTCAGATCTTACAAACTACTGAGGCTAGAGGGCTGCAAATTGATACGTTGATCATCCACCCTCCAATCATCAAACGTACCAAATTACAGTCCCCTAGCCTCAGAATTTTTTTTATTTTTATTTAAGGTTAAAATTAGCCATCATCGTGCTTCTGGCAAAGATATCGGATAGGCCGTCACTGGGCCGTTGTTAAAGATTCATGGGCCGCGACTCATACACCATTATACCGAGACCACCGAAAGATAGATCTATTTTCGGTGGCCCTGATTATAGGCTGCAGCGGCTGTACGGAAAACTAGATCGCGCCGAAGAAACTTCGGCGCATTTTTTACTTGTCTCTCCAGAGGCGAAATTCGGACCAGCGATAGATAGGTTGCGTAATCGAGAGGTTTTTAAGATACCTGCCATAAATACCTTTCCATAACAGTAGGTAAATGCAAGGGACTGACGTCCTTTGCGTTAACATAGTATGAAGAAGGCGTCACGCTGACGGCGCAGTCTCAACCTACCTTATATGTCTATCTGGAAGACCTTTTCGTCCGCGCTGCTTCTGGAGGACGCTCCGATAATAGAGGAAAATGATCCTCTCTCTCTCTCTCTCTCTCTCTCTCTCTCTCTCTCTCTCTCTCTCTCTCTTGTTCCTCGCTGTCTCTTTACTTTTTCTTGCTGTTCGTCTAATTTTTACTTTCTTTTAATCTGTCAATCTATTTGTTTTCTTTCCTATTCTCCTTTCCTTTCTAATTCTTTTAATCTGTCAATCTATTTGTTTTCTTTCCTATTCTCCTTTCCTTTCTAATGTTCCTTTCATTTCCCCGAGGTATAGTTTTGGAACTACTTCTGCTCTCTCTCTCTCTCTCTCTCTCTCTCTCTCTCTCTCTCTCTCTCTCTCTCTGTAATACCTTTTAAATTCGTTGTGAATTTTTTTTTTTTTTTTTTTTTTTTATTTTTTGCTGTTATTGGTTTCCCTGTGCTACACTGTTTTACTACACGACTTGAGAGTCTTAACGGAAGCCTGAAGAAAAAAAAAAATTCCAAAGACTTTGAAAAAAAAAAATCAAGTCTCTTCCAATAATCATGTGAAGTTTCCTGTGTTGTACGGTTACGTAACAACTATATATTATGTTCCATTTTTCCTCCTTAGTACGCAGGTGGGGTCGAGAGCTAAAATCTTGTGACATTGTTCCTGTAGCGAGTACGTAAGTAACTTGACACTGGGTATCAGAATAAGTTAAACTGTGAATAGGTAGAATTTTATACACAACTATATATATATATATATATATATATATATATATATATATATATATATATATATATATTCATATTCAGTGCATGTAAATCTGTATTTTTGTATGTATATCATTACACGTTACTAAGTAAAAAGATAGTATTTTTATAATTATACCGTGCTGTTAATACAGCTGATTCTCTTGATGTCTTGACAAATAGTTATAAAAATCCGTAATGTTTTTGGCTCCGGTGTCTTTTCTTTTCTCAAAAACAGTTACAAGGAAATTAATAGTTTTATAGTAATACTCGGCATGATTATGTGAAATACGGTCTCTTATGGTAGCGGCAAGCTATCCGCATAATGAATACTGCTTTGAAGACAATTTCTTTACATTGAGAGCAGACATACATAACACTGGCGTATATTAGCCATGCTTATAAACTCATTTGGTCTTTAAAAAGTCTTATACGTTGCTGTATTGATGAGAGAGAGAGAGAGAGAGAGAGAGAGAGAGAGAGAGAGAGAGAGAGAGAGAGAGAAAAGCGGATCTTTTGAGTAGGTCTTGTTAAACGCCACCAGCCTTATATGGGAAGTAAAGAATGTTGTGGCCAAGTATTAGGAGTCCTCAACCAGATCATTATTTGACCTGCTATTTATAAGTCGTGGCAGGTGAATTGAGGGGGTTCGTTGCGATGGAAGGTGGTATCGGCTCTATCACTGTAATACACGAGAGTCGTAGATCTACCCTCCTGAAACGACTGCATTATTTTGTAGTTTGAGCACAAAACCGGAAAGAGAATTAGGGTGCTAACAAATCCTTGAATGGGCTGCTTCGGTTAATTCCTTGGGCAGTCGTTTCTTTAACAGGACGATTGAGGGATTAGTAGGTGTCTTCTACATATATTTTCCACTTCAACAACCCCCCCCCCTACCTTCGTCATCATATGGAGACCCGGGGAAACTAGAATTGGGAAATGGAACTGATCTGACGTGTTGGCCCGTTGGTGGATGGGGTCTTCCGTTGCGTTGCCCTGCCTTTTGCCGTCTGGGGGTTCGATGTTCAGAAACCCCGAGGCATTAGGAGGCGGTCGGCATCTTTTAGCGAGTCGACGAGAGAGAGAGAGAGAGAGAGAGAGAGGAGAGAGGTGAACACACGTAGGCTCATGCCACACATGCCCCGTAGGTAGAAGAAGTGGGAGGAAGCGCTATAATTAAGATTTGGTGAGCTACGCTCTTGGCGTCATTCAGTACGGGCGTTATGATGTTGCAAAATAAATATATATATTATATATATATATATATATATATATATATATATATATATATATATATATATATATATATATATATATATATATATATATATATATGCGCATGTGCCACATAAACCTGACAGGAGTTGTATGCTTACAGTGCGTATAAGAGCGGAACTTTCTGGAGTATGTGCTGTATTTGAGAATATGTTGTGACTTTCCGGAGTATATGCTGTATTTGAATATGTTGTGACTTTCCGGAGTAGATGCTGTATTTGAATATGTTGTGACTTTCCGGAGTATATGCTGTATTTGAATATGTTGTGACTTTCCGGAGTATATACGGTATTTGAATATGTTGTGACTTCCTGGAGTATATACGGTATTTGAATATGTTGTGACTTTTGGAGTATATACAGTATTTGAATATGTTGTGACTTTCTGGAGTATATGCTGTATTTGAATATGTTGTGACTTTCTGGAGTATATATACGGCATTTCAGTATGTTGTGACTTTCTAGAGTATATACTGTATTTGAAAATGTTAGCAATTGAATATGTATGTATGTAAATGAAGGTAAAAATACATAATTATTAATTTATTTATATTGGAAGTGTGATTACTGTCCTTCGAAGAGATGGTTATTTGTTTTTCCAAGAAACTTACCCCTACAGAAGGGAAGTGTTGAAATGTATTCATAAATAATTTACGATTGCTCCCTCGTGTATTAACTGATCTTAAATTAGCCCTCCACACCTGTGAGGGTGATAAAGTGTCATGTATATTGGAAATACCGGCCAAAACCCCATTTTCATCATTTGTGTGTGTGTATATATATATATATATATATATATATATATATATATATATATATATATATATATATATATATATGTTACAAACAGGACCTCATAACAACTGGATGGTATGTAGTGGAGATACTTGAGAATGAGGACTGTTTGCCTAGAAAGCTTGTAACTTTTTTGAATAAATATCTCCACTATATAACATCCAGTTTGAATGAGGTCCTGTTAGTAATTGTACTGATGCACAGAACAATTGTGTAAGTGATAAAGTTAATGTGTATGTACATATGTATATATATATATATATATTTTTAATTTGTTTTATATATATATATATTTATTTATATTTATTCTTTACCATATTCCACAAGTCGATGTGAGATTCAGCAGAAGTAGACAGAATAATGCAAATGATTAGGAACAAGAAGTTGTGTAAACTTGTGATACTATTTTCAGTACTGCTGCGCGTTCCCTTTTACATTCCGAATTGTAAACATGGAATAGTCTCGCTTCCCTTCATCTCCCCTTTATCTCTTATCTTGTTTATTTTCGTGAACATTTTTGTTCCTTTGAAGAAGCATTTATTCCAAGACTTTTTTTTTATGCAAGACAGCAAAAACATTCTTCGTTGTCGATAACTGCCAAGTTTATTTCCCTATTCAGTAAGAGATTAGCAACTCTCTCTCTCTCTCTCTCTCTCTCTCTCTCTCTCTCTCTCTCTCTCTCTCTCTCTCTCTCTCTCTGAATATTATCTAAAAGTGAGCTCATTATCATTACCATTATTGATAGCATAGATCAGACCTGTCACAAGTGCCGCCCACCAACCAACATGGTGTCTATTTTTCAAACTACGACCAGGTCTTGCACCTTCAAGAAAGGGATTCTGGTTCAGCGAAGAGAAGGGAGAATGCCCATTCATCCTCGTGATTCGAATGATTTAGTCAGGAAATTGCGTAGCATCGGACTTAAAGTGAAATGCTGTTTGAGATAATTCCTTTATTATACTGTTTTTTGTAAGTCAAGGAGCACGCAGTTTCTTATTGTCAGCTATCACGTCATTTATCCTTGTTGACATCATTGAGATTGCTGTTGCTTCATCATTTGCACTTGCAGGCTGTGTGATCTGTGCAATTCCGTGCCTCGTTGCAAATCAGCCACGGGGCATTAAAACATAAATTACCCGGTTTCCTGATTCTCTCTCTCCCTTTCAATGTATGAGGTGATGCAACGAGTCAGGTGGTGGGATCGCAAAGCAACGTTGCTGTTGCAGTAGACTTCATGACTTCATCTATCGCAAAGGCAGACCTGACAATACTACTTCTGAATGGCCAGATTAAATAATGATTGAATCCCCACAATGAGGAGATTACGAGAATATACCCCACCGAACTGTGGGTAGGCCCATTTACAAGTCTCTCTCTCTCTCTCTCTCTCTCTCTCTCTCTCTCTCTCTCTCTCTCTCTCTCTCTCTCTCTCTCTCTCTCTCTCTCTCTCTCTCTGAAGGCGCCGGTAGTACCTCTCGCCTTGAATAACAATAATGTTCGGAAGGTGAAAGGATGCACATTAATTCCTTACGTCGTCTTTGCCGGGCTCACGTAAGCAGTAAATTCTGTCGAATTGTTTGTTTTATCAAATAACCAGCGACGTCTCGAACTATTCCATAAGTGAATGCTTAGGTTTTCATACTTTGACATTCACACACTAATATATATATATATATATATATATATATATATATATATATATATATATATATATATATATATATATATATATATATCAAATATAAAGAGCCCATATAAATGCCAAAATGTGATAAATAAAGGTTATATTTCACAGACCAAACTATTTGCCTGAGGAGAGAGGACAGTTTGGTCTCTGAAATATAACTTTTATTTTCCACATTTTGGTATTTTTATGGACTCTTTATATTTGATGGGATTCTGTTTTAAGAAAATATTTCACAGTCATATTATATATATATATATATATATATATATATATATATATATATATATATATATATATATATATATATATATATATATGAGAGAGAGAGAGAGAGAGAGAGAGAGAGAGAGCAGTAGTAGTAGTAGTAGTAGTAGTTACAGAACTGCATTTCCTGTGACGCATGCATCTGCAAGAAATGGAGCTGAAGCCAGTCAAAGGTTGCAAGGATACTTTGCGTCGTACAAAGTTTGTTTCCTTAACGTTAATTTTCCTTTTACTTTTCACCTCCATTCTAGCCCATGCAAAACTTTGCTGTCCTTCCGTAGGTACGGAATACCGGCCAACATAATATTCTTCATAATAAAAAGAAACCTCTTGACCTAATCGACGCCTCAACAGTCAGTAGTTGTTCCAGGAAGATTAGAGATGGAAATCGCTGACCTTTCTTGGAATTTCCTCTTCGTAATCCGGAATGCCTAGGTTGGAATGCCAGCCTCCTTTCTCGCGTTCTCTCAAGTTCCAGCTCATCGATTTCTGTCTCCGAAGTTTCTTCACAGCTATAACGACTTTATTTGTAGTGGTTAACTTTTATCATTAGCTTCAGTTTTAGTTTTTTTTTATCTTTAATTTTCAGTACTTTTTTCTATTATTTTGGCGAGTGTTTTATCTATTTACATCCAGGCATTTGATGTTATTAACCTTGTATCTTGAACTCGCGAAAAGGCTAATAAATAACAATAAATTTCATATTAATGTAGTTAGGGTGATATCCCGAAAACTTGCCAATTTAGTCCATCGTTACTTGTTTTAACGGTCATTGCCTATACGGTCATTTAATCTCTTAATATATTTTCGAGCGTAGATTATGAGACCCAATAATTAGGAGGGTTCCCAGGACCATATAGACTCTGTAACAAAGAGCCTGCGATAAGCTGTTGTAGGGGAAGAGATTTCTTATCGGGCGTGGTGATGAGATGACGTCATCCACTATCCCCCCCACCTAAGATTTTCCTCAATAAAGGCGCTTATAATTGCCTCGCCATACCGCCTACGCCCCTCAGGTGTGTTCCGAATGTCTCAAAGTCCCAGTTTAATTGAGGAGAGATACATGCGAGGCTTTCTCTTCCAAAGAGGTTCATTCTGGGAGCCATATTGTTACAGCTCCGTGGCTGATTTTTTATCATGATTGTAATGATGTTTGGTGATGTGTGGTTGGTTTTGTTTGATTTGATCCGATTACTGGTTCTCTGAGTTTTTGGTTATTCTTCTGTTTTATAGTTTTTTTTCCGGAATTGTTAAGCATGGATGGTAATGTTTGCCCAAACCGCAAATTATTTTAGCTTCTTTAGTTATTTTTTTTGAAGTTTTTGACTTGTCCTGGTTGCATCTCTCTCTTTCTCTCTCACACTGTAATGCTTGTGTGTGTGACATATATATATACACATACACACACACATACATATATATATATATATATATATATATATATATATATATATATATATATATATATAGATATAGATATGTACAGACAGTATAAATACCTATAGCACTCCAGTGCTTCTTTTTTCCTTATATATTTTATCTTTATATATTCATCACGTTCCATACTTTCGTGACTCAGTTATACATATATATATATATATATATATATATATATTTATATTTATATACATATATATATATATATATACACACACACACATATATATATATATATATATATATATATATATATATATATATATATATATATATATATATATTTGCTGACTAAGATTTTGTAAATTGTGAACCGAAACCTTTTAGCCTTAAGCTTGCAAAAGAGACGATGATTAAGCAATGTTCAAGTTATGGAAAGCTGGTTTCCTAGACCCGTTGCATTGTCCACAAAAGCTGTCTCGCCCGTTTGTTTCTGCAAGAGAGGAGGAATGATTTAGTTCGAGTGGGTAACAAAAGGTGCTGCTATTGTTTGTTGTGTAACTGTTGGGCTAGTGAGCACTACTCGGCGGCAATACCTGTTCTATACAGGTGTGACTTAACCCGCAGTGTTTCCTTTGCTAGTGTGTGTTGGGGAGTGGATAAGTGTGGGGGGGAGGGGGATAATATTGCAAAAGTCAGTCGTAAGGTTTCGGTTTTCTGCTGTGGGAAGACAGGTGAAATAACCCAAGAAGGGCTTGCTTGCGTTAGGCGGTATTCGTCCGCGTTATCTGCCAGAACTGTCAACAATATTTTTGAACTCATTGTTTGTTCCGACGGGGATACGAACCTACGCTTTCATACATGGAGTACACAGCGTCAACGCTGAGTACTCCATGTATGAAAGCATCAGGTTCACATCCTGGGAAAAATGCATATTAATATGAATTGGGTATTTTATTGCTCAATAATATGTGAACTCGCACCTAAAAAATTCCCGAAAAAGACAGGTGTCAGATGATAATTATGTATGCTGTTCTTTGATACGCCAACATTATTTATTATGTATAAAACACGTCAACTCATTCAGAAGGGAATGTAGTCGTTATGACCCTTACTGCCAATATAACAACTGTCTTACCAATCGAATTTCATAATTAGCTGAATGTGGAGGCGCTGAACTTCCAAATGTACGACTTTGTTTCGTCCAAACAGGCGCTTCGATACAGACGAACGTGACTGGGCATTAGGATTTGCCCCGGCATTTGGATTGTCATTTGTGCATATTCAGACCCATGCTCCCTGGCCTGGCGAGCCGTGAAATTGGAGTAAACCGAGATTTGTAACCGATGAAATACTTGGGATTCTTTTGTATGTCGTTAGGGGCCGATGTTTTCTTATTTAAAAGAACGAGCTGAATGTTATGGGGTATGACATAACTCGTTGTAGGCTATATATCGTTGCGGAAACTTCCAAAAGATATACGGCTATATGTCGTGGTTTACCATTGGAATTCTTCATAGACAAAGAATAAGCATAATAGATAGTCTCTTCGCTGACAGAGGTACTCTAGATCAGTGCCCCCCCAATTTTTTTTTAGACCATCTACCTTTTTATTGAATCCTTGATCCCCATCGGCCCCCAGGTATGGAAATAAATAAACATACATGATAAATATTAGATTTATTTATTTAAAGGTGTCAGTTCCTTCGTTTTTTCCTTCTTTACTCTTTTTGTCAAGATTAATTTCACCTTTGCTCTTTAGTTATTCATAATTAAAAAAGAGCTCTTAATTGCTGGGCAATTGAATATATTAAAAATAGTTTTATTCGAAATATTTACTTAAAACAGAATTTGGCAGCCATACATTAACATGTGTAAACATATTCTATTGCGTAATGTCTCTAATTCTCAAACAAATGGGAGCTTTTGACCCCAAAAGTTTATAATCTGTCCACATGATTATCGACCTATTTTGACCCTTACCCATTTGCTGACCCCTTGGGTATTCCCATCTCCTCCCAAGGGTGGATGCAACTTTGGCATGCATAGGATATTTCTGCCTTCCTTCCATTCCTGTAGTTCCATCTCTTGAGATGGCATTCGGCCTCATTAACCGAACATTAATTTTACCCGTGTTCAAGGAGTAAAACGACAGTCGCCCGAGGTGTTCAGCTTCACCAGACCTTGCAGCTTCACGCCTGATTCGCTGCAGTGACGTCAGGATTAATTCAGATCAGCACGCTCGCGTTACATACTGTGTCTCGGCCATTTTTCTGTCGGCTTTCATTCCAGTGAATTATTGTTTCGTTCGTTTTATAGCAGTATTTATTTCAGTTTGTTTAAGTTTACTTTGTTTATACTTTGTATGTATATATATATATGTATATATATATATATATATATATATATATATATATATATATATATATATATATATATATATATATATTATATATATATATATATATATATATATATATATATATATATATATATATATATATATATATATATATATATATATATAACAACAATGCATAGCAGTCAAACTTACTCTGAAATAAATACTGCTATAAAACGAACGAAAGAATAATTGACTGGAACAAAAACCGATTGAAAAAATGACCGAGAAACGGTATATAATGTTAAGTGGAATTTCATTTCGAACATTTTTCCTTTATTTGCAGCGCCTGCTAGTGCCTAAAGCATACAAATACTTCATTTTCATTGTCACTTGGTTTTCTGCGTAACAATTTAACATGGTCACTCAAAAGGAATCGTTCGTTTCTGAACATATTCCGGGTGAGGAACACGATTGCTTGGCAGTGCCGTCAGTACATCTCACGCGGTGTACTGTTGGAATTACTTGAAGTTCTTAGCAGTGTCCCTTCGGCTCCTAGGTGCGACCTCTTTCATTCTTTTTACTGTACCTCCGTTCATATTCTCTTTCTTCCATCCTCCTTTCCAGCCTGTGCTAACAGTTGATTCATATTGCAACTGCGAGGTTTTCCCTCCTGTTACACCTTTCAAACCTTTTTGCCGTCTAATCTCCTTATCAGCGTTGAATGACCTTATAGGTCCAAGTGCTTGGCATTTGGCCTAAGTTCTATATTCTATTCTATCCTGTTGTATTGAAAGAAGTGGTAACCCACTCTCTATAATGTTAGCTGGAGAAGCTTGGTCTATCTACCGAGATCGGATCTGGTGATTTAGTGAGGCCTGGATTGATTCTGTTCTACTCACAGGAGCAGCATTGTCTGACGACTAAGTACTTTTCAGAGCTGGTGTAATAGTTTCATCACTTTCGGCTATAGTGACATTGTGAATAATTACCGTATAAAGCTAAAAGTGATGTAGGTGAGAATTATAAGATCTTGACTTATTTATTGCAGCTGGGAATATTATATGGTAGGATTTTGACTGGGAAAGTAAGACTGTCATCAAACATATTGATAGGGAAGGTAAGGGAGGTGGCCTGCGGGACAAGTGTTTGTTACGAAACAGTTATGAGAGAATTTGAAAAAGTGAAAATACTAGACAGAGATTATATGAATTTAGAAAAAGCTTTTGGTAGAATCCGTAGAGGAAACGTGGAGGACATTGGGAATCTACTTTCTAGAAAA
The DNA here is from genome assembly GCF_040412425.1 of Macrobrachium rosenbergii. NCBI lineage: Eukaryota > Metazoa > Arthropoda > Malacostraca > Decapoda > Palaemonidae > Macrobrachium > Macrobrachium rosenbergii. The sequence continues at coordinate 4,349,526 of NC_089762.1, forward strand.
TAAGTTGGTGAAAGAGATTAAAAGTTTTTTATGGGAGAAGTGAAACGTGTCAGGATATGTAATGGGAGAGTGACTAGTTTGGTGTATGAGTGAACTAAACAAGGATGTGTTTTGTCTCTGGCCGTATTATATCATGGATGGAGTGAAGCGAGTTGCAAGAGAAAGGATAGTGAATATAGGTATTAAGCTCAGTTACTAGAAAATTTGTGGGATAAGAAAATGAGTCACATAATGGATTGTTCAATGGTTGATTGGAAATAGTGAAAGTAAGTTCCCCTAAACTAGTGGATGAGTTTGAAAAGTATTTACAAGAAGAGAAAGTTCGGGGTAAATGTGAGCAAGAGTACCGGTATGACAGTAAGTGGTAGCCAGGAAGATGGAGTAGCGAATGTTGATATAGATAGTGGAAGAATGATTAATGACTGTGTCGATGATGGCGGAATAAGAAAAGAAGTGAGTCAGAAGACAGGCGAGCCAAGAAAGGTAGCAGGGTGTGTGCAAGTTTAAAATTTACGAAGGGACTGTTGAGCCAACCTCCATTATGGAAGTGAAGTTTGGATGTCAAGTACAACTGTTGACACTGTCACGACGAGCTGTAGGCATAACACATGCATAGTGTGAGGAACGGCAAGGGTGAGGAATGTGAAGATCTCGTACAAAAGTTAAGTATACCTTAGTTTAACCAGACCACTAGGGCTAGCCTGAGGGATTAGATTTATTTTACCTGGCTGAGAACCAGTTGGTTACCTAGCAACGGGACCTACAGCTTATTGTGGAATCCGAATCACATTATAGCGAGAAATGAATTTCTATCACCAGAAATAAATTCCACTTATTCTTCATTGGCCAGTCGGAGGTTCGAACTCGCGGCCAGCAGAGTGCTCACTGAGAACAGAACCCACCCACCCAACGAGGAACTTAGATCTCGTACAAGTAGTGCTAGGTGAAAGAATGTTGCAAAACAATTTGAGGTGGTATGGTCATGTGGAAAAAAACGGAAGAAGAAGGGTTGATGAAAGCACTGCATATATTGTAAATGGTTAGGAGGGAAGTGGAGCGGAGGACCTAGAAAGCGCCAGGTATATGGCGTGAAAGATGTAGGGCCTTTTTGAGCCATTCAGTGCAAGAGTGCATGCAAGGTATAGACGAATGCAGCATTGTGTGAAAAGCTTTTGATGTGTTGATGATGAGTCTTTTGCGTTGGTTTGTGAAGCATTTGATGATGTTTTAAGTTTTCTGCTCGAGATGTTCATCCATGATTCAGCAATTGTTATGAATGTGGCAGTGACCGTTGATTTGATTCTCCCTGGAGCCACCAATTGATGGGGAGGCTGCTGAATGTTGATTGTGTGTGTTTATCTCTCTCTCTCTCTCTCTCTCTCTCTCTCTCTATATCTCTCTACACAATTGTTCGTTAGTAGAATTACTAAAAGGACCTATATATATATATATATATATATAAATATATATATATATTTAGGTCCTTTTAGTAATTATATATATATATATATATATATATATATATATATATATATATCATATACACAATTGTTCTGTATTTTAGCAACAAAAAAATGGAGCTCCAAGTATAATACTAAAAGGACCTCATTCAAACTGGAATTGTACGGATACTTGATAATGTGGACTGTTTGTCCAAGAAAGCTTGTAACTTTTTCTGAATAAATACTCCATTAGATACCATCCAATTTGAATGAGAAAATAGTCCTTTTTAGTATAATATGAATGCGGCCCATATATATATATATATATATATATATATTATATATATAAATAAAATAAAATAGTATATATGCATATTTATATATATATGATAATTTTCTTTTCAATTTGCTCTGCTCTTCGGTATTTTAGCAACAAAGAAATGGAGCTCCAAGCTCGCCACCTATAATAATTGAATTTTTTTCTGAAGAACGTCATATAACGTCGAAATAGATTTTTTTCCTTTTCACATTTGGAACCTTAACTGGTCACGGAAAACTAATTTTAAAGGAAATTTAGGACATATAACCCCAGCCAGCATTTAGCGTGAACTCCCGTTCACCGCAGAAGAGCAATCTCTGCTCTACTCGGTAATTCATTGTCATTTGACAACGCTAGAACAGGAAAATTGCATTGGTTGGGTGTGTGGTGGATTCAAGTAAAACTAGTAAAAATTGCGCAGAAGTTTCTTCGGCGCAATCCATGTTTAGCATATAACCCCAGCCAGCATTTAGAAAACCAAGGCCACCGAAAAAGATTTTATCTTTCGGTGGTCAGCCTTTAGAAAAATAATGCTGTATGAACTGCGGCCCATGAATCTTTAACCACGGAAAAACCCGGTGGTGGCATTTGTACTATAATTGTTGCCAGATTTAGAAAAACGATTATGGGTAACTTTCATTTTAAATAAAATAAAAAGTACGGGGGCTAGAGGGCTGCAATTTGGTATGTTTGATGACTGGAGAGTGGATGATCAACATACCAATTTGCAGCCTTCTAACTGTAATAGTCTTTAAGATCTGGGTGTTGACAGAAAAAGTGCGGACGGACAAACAAAGCCGGCACAATAGATTTCTTTTACAGAAAACTAAAATGCCACCTATATATCATTGAATTTTTTCTGAAGAACATTAATTTTATCATATAATCCCAGCCATTTGCCTTTAGCAAAAACCTTTAGAAAAAATTTTGGCATATAACCCCAGCATTTAGCCAGCATTTAGATAAAACCTTAAGCATTTTTTTATAAACCTCAGCAAGCATTTAGAAAAACCTTAATTTTAGCATATAACCCCAGCCAGCATTTAGAAAATCTTTAATTTTAGCATACAACCCCAGCATTTAGCCAGCATTTAGCATTTAAAAACCTTAATTTTAGCATATAACCCCAGCCAGCATTTAGAAAGACTTTAATTTTAGCATATAACCCCAGCCTGCCTTTAGAAAAACCTTAATTTTAGCCAGCATTTAGAAAAACTTAATTTTAGCATAGCATATAAAGCAAGCATTTAGAAAAACCTTAATTTTAGCCAGCATTTAGCAAAAAACCTTAATTTTAGCATATAACCCCAGCAAGCATTTAGAAAACCTTAATTTTAGCATATAACCCCAGCCTGCATTTAGAAAAACTTAATTTTAGCATATAAATTTTAATTTTAGCATATAACCCCATATAATAACCCCAGCCTGCCTTTTAGAAAAACCTTAATTTTAGCATTTAGAAAAACCCTTTTATTTTAGCATATAACCCCAGCATATAAGCATTTAGAAAAACCTTAATTTTAGCATAAACCCCAGCCTGCCTTTAGAAAAACCTTAATTTTAGCATATAACCCCAGCCAGCATTTAGAAAAACCTTAATTTTAGCATATAACCCCAGCCAGCATTTAGAAAAACCTTAATTTTAGCATATAACCCCAGCCTGCCTTTAGAAAAACCTTAATTTTAGCATATAACCCCAGCAAGCATTTAGAAAAACCTTAATTTTAGCATATAACCCCAGCCAGCATTTAGAAAAACCTTAATTTTAGCATATAACCCCAGCAAGCATTTAGAAAAACCTTAATATAACCCCAGCAAGCATTTAGAAAAACCTTAAGCATATAACCCCAGCAAGCATTTAGAAAAATTTTAATTTTAGCATATAGAAAAACCTTAATTTTAGCATATAACCCCAGCCTGCATTTTTAATTTTAGCATATAACCCCAGCAAGCATTTAGAAAAACCTTAATTTTAGCATATAACCCCAGCCAGCATTTAGAAAAACCTTAATTTTAGCATATAACCCCAGCAAGCCAGCATATAACCTCAGCAAGCATTTAGAAAAAAAACCATTTAGAAAAATTTTAGCATATAACCCCAGCCTGCCTTTAGAAAACCCCAGCCTGCCTTTAGAAAAACCTTAATTTTAGCATATAACCTTAATTTTAGCATATAACCCCAGCCAGCATTTAGAAAAACCTTAATTTTAGCATATAACCCCAGCAAGCATTTAGAAAAACCTTAATTTTAGCATATAACCCCAGCCTGCCTTTAGAAAAACCTTAATTTTAGCATATAGCCAGCATTTAGAAAAACCTTAATTTTAGCATATAAGCGAGCATTTAGAAAAACCTTAATTTTAGCATATAACCCCAGCAAGCATTTAGAAAAACCTTAATTTTAGCATATAACCCCAGCAAGCATTTAGAAAAACCTTAATTTTGGCATATAACCCCAGCCTGCCTTTAGAAAAACCTTAAATTCGTCTAGGACTCCTTCTGCTGCAGTCAGTTTTTAGCATCTGTAATTGTGGTGTTTCATGACTGAACCTCCTCTCTTGCCTATTTGTCAAGACTTTATTCCCCTAACAGGCGAGACTCCACGTGTATCCCAACTTCCAAATCAAGCCTTAAGAGCAGATAAACAAGTTCTTTAAGCGGACACCTGAGAAGAGATAAAGGGACCAAATTGCCACTTCTGGCAGCCTTATCTGAAACTTCATCTACGACCAAGCAGCTTTTCTTTTTTATTGCTTTTTTTTTTTACACGACGGGTTTGAATGCAATTTAATCATTTTTTTTCATTAATTGTAGTTTGTGCTGTTAAATATTTTTTCTTATTCGTTTTAGTCTGTGTTGCTAAAGCAATAGCTGGTTCTAAGCTATTTCTGTTCTTTCCTTAGAAAAAATTAATTATTATTATTATTATTATTATTATTATTATTATTATTATTATTATTATTATTATTAAGAAGGAGAAGAAGATGAACCCTACACTTGGAAAAAGCCCACCAAAGGGGCCATTGACTTGAAATTCAAGCTTCCAAAGAATATTATGATGTTCATTAGGAAGAAGTAAAAGGAGGTAAAGGGAAATACCGAAAGAATGTCTCACTTATTAAAAAAGAAAAAATAAATGAATATAAAGATAAAAATGTATTAAAATGCAAGAAGAAGAGTATTAGGGTAGTAGTGCATTGCATCTTGGATTGAACTTCTGAACTCTCTCTCTCTCTCTCTCTCTCTCTCTCTCTCTCTCTCTCTCTCTCTCTCTCTCTCTCACCTAACGTTTGCGTTTGTGGGTTTCTCGTCGATTCACATGACACTCGCCGGTTTTCTCAGAGTCACCTCCATTAATTTTCATGGGACGAGCTGCTGTCACAACACTTTGGATCTGTCGCGTGTGAGTGAGGTTGGAAATGACTTGCCTTTCCCTCGGTGAAAACCGCTCCTCGATTCAGGGGAGGTTTTTTTTTCTTCTTCTTCTTCTTCCTCTTTCTTCGCCTGTTTGCTTTCTTAATTCATTTTAATTTGAAAGAAATTTCTTTGTGGATTGTGGTCGCGGATGGTATTTTTTATTATACCTTCAGGTTTGTTGGATGACGGGACTTAATTTTCTCACGTGCCGGTATCATTTGTGAGAGAGAGAGAGAGAGAGAGAGAGAGAGATGGATGTAATGGATATTTCTTGTACTCGGGTGAAAGAAACCAAACGTCAGATTTCCGATTTCGCCTCCGTGTCTTTTGGTTTCTTGCCTAGTGGATTTTTAGTTTTCTGTAAAAGAAAACTGTTGTGCCGGCTTTGTCTGCCCGTCCGCACTTTATTCTGTCCGCCCTCAGATCTAAAAACTACTGAGGCTAGAGGGCTGCAAATTGGTATGTTGATCATCCACCCTCCAGTCATCAGACATACCAAATTGCAGCCCTCTAGCCTCAGTAGCTTTTATTTTACCTAAGGTTAAAGTTAGCCATAATCGTGCATCTGGTAAAGCTATAGGACAGGCCACCACCGGGCCGTTGTTAAAGATTCATGGGCCGCTGCTCATACAGCATTATACCGAGACCACCGAAAGATAGATCTGTTTTCTGTGGCCTTGATTATACGCCATAGCGGCTGTACAGAAAACTCGATTGCGCCGAAGAAACTTCGGCGCATATATTATTCATTATTTTTTTCTTTGCATTGTCAGTGTTTCTTTTTGCGTACTTGACAAATCAGATTTAAATTATGAGCTAATGAAAGGAAATATCTGCAATGAATATAGAAATCTTTACACACCTGCTATGAAGTTGTGATATTCCCGTTTCCGAAACGTTCTATAAAATGAAGCTAAGTTGTTGTCAGCAGAGGCTGAATTAATAATACTTATGAGATAGATAATAGAATATTTCAGATGAAAAAAAAATTTTTTTTTGTAGGCTGGATGCATTTGGAAATGAAAAACTTTGTGTTAAGAATACAACCATCAAAATGGGCTGGCTGAGAGAGAGAGAGAGAGAGAGAGAGAGAGAGAGAGAGAGAGAGAGAGAGAGAGAGAGATATTGTGTGGATTGTGTGGGTGGAGTTCACTTGACTCCTAACCTGCCGCCACCTTTTCCTTAATTCATCTTTTGTAAGTCTTGGCGGTGGATGCTTATTTTGGCGCTCCTCTCCCGCTGCTTCTCATTCCCTCTTTTTGTTTCTCTGTTTCTGTAATATTAATTAAGTATCTTTTCAGCAAACATGAATGTGATATAATTCTGAAATGTGTTTGTTCCTACGCAGCTGCGTCGTGTCATAGCCTCTCTTAAAATGTTTTCTCTCTCTCTCTCTTTTCAGGTGAGTTGGTTCCGACCCAATTGCTTCGTTAATGAGGTAAGATTGGTGTTAAACGGTGACTTCCGAGATGCTGACTTTGTTTCGATACATAGACATTTATGTATTCATTTTGATGTTCGCATCATTCTGTAGTTACTGATGATGGTAAGTCATTTATTTTTGTGGTCTCCTTTAAAAACTACAAAATATCGAAATTATTTACGTCCTTTCAGTTCGTTTTAGCAATTCGGCAAAAGATGTATATAAGCAGTAAGTCACATTTGACATTTACGAGAATAATTTTGTGAAAAGTATTCCCAAACGTTGTAGTTTTCAAGACTTGACATTGGTTGCTGAATTACCAGACCTTCAAGAGTTCCTTGGAGCCTCTGCTGTCGGTCTCCCATTGGGTATGGTCTCAAAGACTTCTTTTCCAAAGAGGGCACGAGGTCAAGTCTTTGAGAAAATGTTCTGGAGTTCCCTTGCCGTGGGATTTTTTGCGTTATTTCTTATTTTTTCTTTTTAGTTACGTTACTTTTCCATTGCCTTTCGCCTTTTGTGTCAAGCAAGTGAATATGCTTTAGAAGTAATTACCAAAACAAAAGAAAGCCGAAAACCGTTTTCTTAACAGAAAAAAATTAAAGCGCTTATGGAAGAAAATGCAAAGAAATGTTGACTGGGTGGGGTTCCACAGGGGAACGACTTATGACCTACCCCCTTCCCTTATCGATAGTGAAAGTTTTCTTTCTCTTTCTGCAGACTCTGTCTCCCGTCTCCCTTTCCCCTTTCTCACTGTCTCTCACCCCCTTTCTCACTGTCTCTCCCCCCTTTCCATTAGTGACCCTGGTTGCTCTACCCCTAGGTACACCTTACCCATCCACCGGTTGCCGTGTGTGGATCGTGCAGACCTCTGCCGGAACCGGCTGCTTCCGACAAGAAAAAAAAGGGAAATTGCTGCTGGTTACATGACTCTTTGCGGACGAAATCGTGTGGAACGTCATCGTTTAGTCCGAACATTTTTCAGTGCAAAGAGATTTTCTTTCGTTTATTGGCGCGTTTAATGTGAAACGGCGTTTTTTCTCTCTCTTTCTCTCTAGTTTCGGGCTTTTTTTTTTTATACAGCTGTCAGACTTTACAGATTGATTATTAGGATTTTATTTTCTAAATGGATGTCACCCTGTTAGAGCAGCATGCAGTTTCATTATGAAAAAAAATCACATATGCATAAGGCATCTATCCCCCCATTTAGGTTTTTTATTATCGAAGCAATACCTGAATGCGTAGATTAACCTCCTATATTAAGACCTCTGTAATTTCATATTTATAATTTAATATTTAATCAGTCACATGATTTTCTACGTAATCTATTGTGGAATTGTTGACAAGCTGTCAGTCGCATGTTTTGCGCTGGAAGCACTAGCCGATCCGGGGAGGGTGGGCACCTGGGCACGTAGCCCCCTCCATGAAAAATAATGACAGTCATAATATTTAAGATTTAGATGATAACAATGACATAAATGAGAAATAAAAATGGGGAAAATAAAATATATATATATAAAATATATATATATATATATATAATATGTATGTATGTATGTATAATATAAAAATTGGTGCCCCCATGAAATTTTTCTGGATCCGCTAGTGGCCGGAAGCAGCAATAAAGAAATTAAGAATTGCCACTTATTTAAACAAACATTTTCATTCATGAACTTTGTTACAATCCCTTTTGAGTATCAAATGTTTATCATCTGCTTCTACAATTAATGTAGTCTTTTCATTGTATGAATACTTTATATATGCATATAATTTTGACATCGCATTCAAGGAATATCTTGATCATTCCATTACTCTTGAAACCTGTAGATTTTTACCATGTTTATGGTTCGGTGTTTTATATGTACACACAAATTTAGTCCTATGTTGTGCCTCTGTTTGCAAAAGGCATTGGGCAAATGATTATGGGAATATTGTTTTTTACTCGGAATTTAACTAATGGACATTCGTTGTCTTTGGTGTCGCTGTCAGAGTATAAAGATTGTTTTTGGACTTGATAATTATCTCTGTTCTACGATTCATGTACGGGTAGCATTTTTCGGAGATGTGACCGAGTACGGGACCTTTCCCTGAAAAAAGCGGGACGCCGTATCTTCAAAACTAACCATAGAATTTTCTTGAAAATGATCTCATTATGCCCAAATTATTGTAGAGGTACTAATCTTACCTAACCTAACCTAGACCTAAACCTAACTTAACTCTGGGGCATGGCAAAAAAGGGGGGTGGGTGTTCGTGCAGTACTAGCATACGTCTCAGGAATTTGCGTACGGGTCATATTTTAGCTAAACAGCAATAATACCTGACTTGTGTAGGATGTAATATCTTAAAGGTAATAGCTATAAGCTGTGCTGTAATGATAATGGCGATATGCAACACATCCGGGATTCTTTACTAAATTATGTTTTAGTTTTTCTTCAAGGCTCTGCAAGTGACTTGTTTTAAAATATATCAAGTTAAGTTTTTGTATCGGCTCAACGTGGCTTAGAACTATGCAGGCAACTTAATTTTTATATGTCTTGGAGATAGTAAGAGAAAATAAGCTGTTTTGCTTTTGTTTGGACCCAATTGTTGCTCACGAGATGCTCCGAGATATTTTTTACATATAATATTGAATCCTCAAGTTATCAAACCATGATTCAAGACCAATTTTAAGAGATGATTTGGTCAGGATGTTTAAAAAAAATCCTACATTTTCTGGAGGAAATCGAAAACAACTTGCATTTTTGTGCCCTTCAAGGATAGCGAATGTGAACGCGTCCCTGAGGAAGTCGGACAAAGTCACCGGCGGAACATCACCTCACTTGAGGACACTTGAGTTCCAGGATTTATGGCTTAATTTGGGATCCTGAGGTGTCCCGTGACTGATCCTGCGGTTTTGACGAATGGCTCAAGAGTGTATTGTCATGGTATAGGTACAGGGATTGTTTTTGCTCAAGAAACAAAATAATATACCATCACCGAAGGAGATATGAAAACATGAAAACACACAAGAAATACTAAACAATAACAAGAAAGTTAATCAGAAAACATTGTATGAAATAAAACTTTCGAAACAGTCATTCAAGGCACATTGGAAAAGTCTCAGAAAGGCACTGAAGTCTTTTATCTTTTCATTAAATCTAGACCCTTGTATGGATCATTGCGTTTTGAGATGGCTTGGTGATGTGGAGAGAAAGGAAGACGATTGGTCGGTGATAATTGTATTATATTTGAAAATGTTGGAATAGGGAGAGGAAGATCAAGGAAGCTCTGAGTAGATGTGATGAGATGCACCGGAAAGGAGGGCATTGGTATCCAGTGAGCGCGATAGTGATGTATACCAAGATGAAAGGTGAAGGGCAGTTTCTGGTGTTGGGTAGTTCGACGCGCTAGTGATGAGCCCTCTTGTTGGCGTACGAAACAGCTAATGTTGTGGAGGTTCTCTGGTCCACCCCTGTTAAGAGATTATATATATATATATATATATATATATATATATATATATATATATATATATATATGAATATATATATATATATATATTATATATATATATATATTTATATATATATATATATATATATATATATATATATATATTATATATATATATATATATATATATATATATATATATATATATATATATATATATATATTATATATATATATATATATATATATATATATATATATATATATATAGATATATATATATATATATATATATATATATATATATATATATATATATATACACACATATACAACGGATACTTGATAATGTGGACCGTTTGTCCAAGAAAGCTTGTAACTTTTTGAATAAAAACTCCATTAGATACCATCCAGTCTGAATGAGGTCCTTTTAGTCATTATACATTTTATATATATATATATATATATATATATATATATATATATATATATATATATATATAATATATAATATATAATATATATATACACACACACACACGAAGCTCAAATGCATTTTATTACTTTGTATCCCATATATATATATATATATATATATATATATATATATATATATATAAATATATTTATATATATATAGGGATACAGAAATAATAAAATGTATATATTTGAGCTTCGTACTGACGAACAGGAAATCCTTTTATTTGCGTGCTTTGAAAATGGGGATTCAGGGTTATTGCATGGGGTCACGAGAAACAGAGATTTGGTTCAAGATTCAGTTTTTACAATTCAAGTGGAGTTTACAGAGCAGAAACCCCGATAGGTCCCAAAGCTTGGGCTTAAGCCTCTTAAGTAGCCAATGAATTCAGAGAAAAAAGTAAAACGGGAAAAATTGGAGAATGTTAGACTGTGGTTAATAAAAGGCCAGTTAGTTAAACAGTGATTAATTCTTCATAGATGTTGACTCACATTACCGGCACAGGTGTGGTCTCTCTCTCCCAGAGCAAATTTTGTTTATACGTTTAATTTGGCTTTGCGGTTCTAATCTTCATTTAACAAACTCTCTCTCTCTCTCTCTCTCTCTCTCTCTCTCTCTCTCTCTCTCTCTCTCTCTCTCTCTCTCTCTCTCTCTCTCTCTCTCTCTCTGGTGCTTGGGAAAGTGTAACAAACCTTTCATTTGTTTTTTTTTTTTTTTATTTCTGTAGTAAATTTTGCTTATAACAACTAGTTAGGCCTTGCGGTTGTAATTTTCATTTAGCAAAAAGTCTCTCTCTCTCTCTCTCTCTCTCTCTCTCTCTCTCTCTCTCTCTCTCTCTGCCCTTGACCCTGTGGTGCTTGGGAAAGTGTACCACAACATTCATTTGTTTTCGGTTTTTATCTGGTCGTTATTTCTGCAGCAGCAGATTTAACAGTGACACCGGCAATTTATTTGGGATGTATAAAAGGAATTGCAGTTCAAACTGTTAAATTATTTTTTTTATTTTTCATGCGGAATATTTAGTCATATATCCTCTTGATAGTGAGCCATTATGACAGTAACCCTTAACAGTTAACGCCAAGTCTGACATTTTTAGTTAAAGTTAAGTTAAAGTTGTTGGTTTCAGTCCTCCCATTGCCTACCGTCACTCATGACAGTAACCATCCAGTAGACAGTTTCACTTTCCGCTCCTTGACGCGGAGCGAAAGCTGGTCCCCGAGAATTACGAGGCCAACAGATCTTTGGCATTTTGAAGACTTCCTAACTGGCTACGTTATTATGGCATCCTGTTCACACTTTTCACACTGAAAGATTATTACGAGTTTAACTGTTTTATTAAGCTTTCAAAACGGGTTGAGTGTGGTAGTGTCTCGGTCACAGATTTTGGTGGGTTAAGTGCCTCTCATAGTGTGGCACGTATTTGCCGGATTTTTCTTACTGGTAAGTAATTATTGTAAATCCGCAGTTGTACATCCATAGTTAAAACTTCACCACTTTTGACTTTCAACAGCCAAAGGTATATGCATGAGACGGAGTACAGGTGTTATATAATGAATTTCCATGAAATTACCTGGAAAATAGTTATGAGGTCATTTGGTTACATTGCATGGCTCAGTGTGGAAAAAATAAGTATACCTTAGTTTAACCAGACCACTGAGCTGATTACCAGGTCTCCTAGAGAGGACTGGCCCGAAGGATTAGACTTATTTTACGTGGCGAAGAACCAATTGGTTACCTAGCAATGGGACCTAGTAGCTTATTGTGGAATCCGAACCACGTTGTAACGAGAAATGAATTTCTACCACCAGAAATAGATTCATCTAATTCTTCATTGGCCGGTCGGAGAACTTGGTGGAGGTATACTCGCCAATGAGTCCATTGTTTTGATTGGGTCTGTTGTTTATCCTAAATGCTAGGACCGTAATGTACTGAAGAGATTTTACCGTTCATAGTAGGACACACAAATGATTGCGGAGAGGCCAGCCCACTTGTGTGTCACATACACAAACCTATTCGTATATTATATTGCGGTTTATTTATTTATCAACTCTGCCTGTGTTTTACCTCATGTTGTTCCTCATTTTCTTTATTAATAGCAGCACATGTTTAAATATAGCTGATGACCTTTTTATCAGGGTATGTGCGTGCTTTGGGAGATTTTGCGGGGGAAGTTCGTCTGCCTTCCTTATCCCAGAGAGGAATTTTGTTTACATAGACTTCATCAACGAGATCTACGATGCCTTTGAAAGCGATTGCATCGTTTGCCAAAGGCCTTCACCAGATGCTTGCTGCGAAAGTTGCTCATTAAGATGCGAATCGTTTCTCTGAAGATGGCAATTTATTGTGATTGAACGAACCTTTCTGTAAATTAGTGTGTGGCGTGGGTATGGGTAAGAGATTGCATATATTAGCCTATCTCTCCTTATCAGTGGTATAGCTTCAGGAAGGGAAGTGCACTGTAGATATTCTATCATTTATCACTGGTAGATATACATAAAGATTTATATTTTATGTATGAAGTTGATAATTGTGTAGATAGTAAATTGTGCAGGTAGTAAATTGTCTAGGAAATCGTGACCCACCAGCTGCCCTCAAATATTAGTTTCACATATCGCGGGAACCTCACTTCCATCTTTTTTAATCGAAGGTTTTATTTCTTTTAGTATGTGATGTGACCACTTCTGAATGTTATTCCCTGTTCGCGAACAGAAAAAGACCAATTGACTTTGCAACCTTCAAGTTTCCTATTATGCAACTTTTTGAAATTGCTTGTCTGCTTCCTCAGTGTCCAGTTTGGACACATGAGGCTTTGCTGCAAAGCGACCTTAAATTCATAGGTGGGTCCCATGATGGTTCTGTTTCCGCATCCCCCATAGAGGGCTAGTGCCTTCAGCGCACCTCATGCTGTCCACTGTAGGCATTACTTATGGCTCCATGCGGCGTCCCTTCGGCCCCTAGCTGCAACCCCTTTCATTCCTTTAACTGTATCTACGTTCGTATTTTCTCTTATATCTTTCTTTCCACCTTCTCCTATCAATTGTTTCATAGTGCAAATCTAGGTTTTCCTCCTGTCAAACCTTTCAAACCTTTCTACTCTTAATTTTTCCCTTTCAGCCCTGAACGACCTCATAGGTCCCAGCGCTAGGCCTTAGGCCTAAATCCTATATTTTATTCTGTTTCCGTATCAAGCAGTCTGTCATTCCTTGCCCAATACTTATTTTGCAAGTTGCCAGATTATTGCAATCACCTTCGCCATTGAGGAGATTATCATACATGACGCTTACATACTTAGTGTTAATTTTCACGAGCACTGGCAAACATCAGAAACATATTGCAGTGCTTGGTGGCAGGATGGATACTAGGAGCATGAAACTTGGCTGTGTGACAGCACCGGAACTCACACTTAACCTACTGTTTTGGTTATGAGGTGAATCTTTGGTACTACCTTAGGTCCGTTTATATTAAACCAGTCGTTTTCTTCGTGAGGTTGTGAGGTTTTTTGAATTTTGTGAAATACTAGTTATATACAGTATATATATATATATATATAATTTTTATACTGTACATTTATATATATATATATATATATATATATATATATATATATATATATATATATATATATATATATATATATATACATACATATACATGCACAGTGTGTGTGTGTGTGTGTGTGTGTGTGGTAAATGATTATGTATATACGTGATTGCAGCTGCCATCTATGTGATGATAAACAACACTGATGCTGATTGTTAGAGAGAGAGAGAGAGAGAGAGAGAGAGAGAGAGAGAGAGAGAGAGAGAGAGACAGAGACAGAGAGAATTTCAGGAATCCTCCAAGGTGGCGTAACTGTTCCTACCCTCCTAAAACCTGGCGCCTAGTTTTGGTTCATTTAGTCGGGACGATCTTCGCTATTAACCAAAACCCACCTTCGATAACTGGTTCAACTGAATGCAAGCACTTACATCACGACCAGAGGCAGCCTTCGTGGAAGTACGAAGGCCTCTGACTCCATTACTGAATGAAAAGAGAAGTAAAACGAACCATATTGTGGCACTTTCATTCATTGAGTGTGACCTTGCCTGAGGTCGTTGTAGTCGGAGGCAGGGGGGCACGGTTGTGACGTCACTTGACCTCCCTACCTATGTAATGGGCATAGTCACTTGTACTCTGTAGTTACTTGTACTCTCGCTAGCTTATAGTCTCTCTTATAAGGTCTTCGTGTATTTGGATCGGCCTTCGACGAGGTGATGCTTATGATGTTAACGCTATGAAAGCGGCATTTTGAGCGTTTTTTGTTGTCAACGTAGAACATTGCACTGGGTGTGGAATAGTCTCCCTAAGGATGTCTTGCAATTTGAACTTCAAAAGTTCAGTCCAAGATGCAATGCATTACTACCCTAATATTGTTCTCCTGGCATTTTAATACATTTTTATATCTATTTATTAATTTATTTGTTTTAATAAGGGAGGTCTCTTCTTTTTGGAAGCTTGAATTTTAAGTCAGTGGCCCCTTTGGTCTTGTTCCATATGTATAGGGTTCATCCTCAGAATAATGATAATAATAATAATAATAATTATTATTATTATTATTATTATTATTATTATTATTATTATTATTATTATTATTATTATTATTATTATTATTATTATTATTATTATTCTCAGTCATACTGGTAACCTCGATGCAGTCTTGTTTTTTATATAAATTTAATCGCTCAGATTTGTTGTGTTGAGAGCTGTTTTTATCATTAGTACGTTCCTGAAAACCATTAAATATTCAAGTATATATTTTGACATGCAATCTCTTATAAGCTGTTTGAAACGCCTCAACTCATGAGAGAGAATTCATTTGGAGCGTGTAGTTGTAACAGTTAACAGGTGTTTCGACCCTCACCAGCTGTGATGTATTTGGTGTGGGCATGCATCTCTCTCTCTCTCTCTCTCTCTCTCTCTCTCTCTCTCTCTCTCTCTCTCTCTCTCTCTCTCTCTCTCTCTCTCTCTGCTTAAATTTATAGCATTCTTTTGTTTTTTCGTTCTTGTATAAAGGTTAAGTAGTCGGCCCCACAAGAATGATGGTTCTAACTTACTCTGTTGGTAAGGATATTTGCAATGGAGACTCCATCATATTTTTTGACCCCTGCAAGTTACAGTATATCAGACCGTTATAAGGATTCGTCATGACCTTTGGAAGAAGACGACATTACAGAGCTACGCTCTTGTAACCTCTTGTACTTTTAATGAGAGAGACCTTATGTTGGTATCGAAAAAGGAAATCAACATTTGCAGTATGAAGATGGGATTCTATTAAACATATATAATCTTTGCTGTTAGTCTGATTTTCAGTTGAAGGGAATTAGGCTGGTCTAGAATAGTGTGCCCTGAACTTTTTTGGCAGTAGGCACAAGGAAATACCTCTTTTCATCTCTTTGAAGTTCCCTCTTCAGGCGCCTCAAGACCCGAGAAATCCAAGGATGACCTTGGCTGTTCATGAACACGAAGGTTGTCAAAAAAAAAAACTTCCTTAGGCTCCCATGACTTTGAAGCTTTTTATGCAATGTTAAGTAATCTCGTTCAGAATTCAATCCCCTCCGATGCGAAATTCTCACGCCAAGAAGATTCCAATCACGTTGTTCTTTGAGGATCTTGACACTCATTGTTGATCAGTTAAAACTCTGACATTTCTGTACTGGTCGTTAATAACCTTTCTCCCAGAATTAAAGATAGACAGATTAGTTTTCTAAATCTTGTAGTACTGTTATCACTGCAGAGAAAGTTGATACCATATCAGGTAATGAAATTGTCCCGAAATTCATTTTTTGTGTTTTTGTGGCTCCGTCTTCCTTGTATTTAGAAGAGAAGGCTACTGACATTGTAGAGGAAAAAGATGGAAAGGCGGGAGTCATTGTAGGATTGCTCTCGAGTTTCTGTGGACAGAGGAGATGAACTCTGATGCTGAAGCTGGGTGAAGGCAGTGGCCACTCGGCCAACAAGAGAAGGGATCAACTTGAAACTGGGATACTGAATTCTCTTGTATTAACTGAAACAAGAGCACCTTTGCGTTACTTGTCCAGGCACAGACCCCCAATCAGCAAATAGCTTCAGAGCCATGTTTCGATGAATGCCACCGTAGGGGGCTAGCGCCGTCAGTGCTCCTCTCGCGGCGCACGGTGGGCATTACTTCGGTTCTTTGCAGCGTCCCTTTGGCCCCTAGCTGCAACCCATTTCATTCCTTTTACTGTACCTCCATTCATATTCTTTCAACCTACTTTCCATTCCCCTCCAACAATTGTTTCATAGTGCAACTGAGAGGTTTTTCCTCCTGTAACACCTTTCACACCTTTTTACTCTTTATTTTTCCTTTCAGCGCTGAATGACTTCATAGGTCCCAGCACTTGGCCTTCGGCCTAAATTGTATATTCTATCTATCCGATGAATGTGAAATAAAAATGAAAAATTTACGTTTCATAAATATCAACAAGCTGTTTCAATCCGTCTCTCAGCATTCACATGTGATCATCCTCTTTTCAATCTTATACCCTATCAAATTTGTTTTAGCCCCTCGAGATGTTTGCGGAATAGCCAAGGCTATCTGTTTACACCTGTTATTTGGAAGTGCCAATACAAGGATACCCCGGCAATGCCAGATTCAAGATAGGCGTGCCAACTGATTCGATGCCAAAGAGCCAACCCAAACAACATGCTGGGATGCCATTTTGCCGAGTGTCTGTTCCATTAGGAACAATTTCTACTTTTGCATTGGCTCTGTTATTTTTAGCCCTGGTTTTCATAGTATAGGAATGCCATTACCTCTTAGTTGTTTGTTTGTGTTAAAAAAAAAGGGAAATGGCTCTACGGATGTCTGACAGTTTGGCCAGCGTCTGACAGCTTTTTATGAAATTGTTTACTTCCTAGGAGACACGTTGGTTGTTTTTGTTTGCGTGAATTTGTTTTTCTCATCAGCTACAGGTTACCGGAGTCGTGTGGCCTCCGAATAGACAGTAGAATATAGCAAATACTTGATATCTAATGAATGATTGAAAAGGTGCGAGGCAGTCACCTCAGCATTTCTTAGAGCTTATCTGAATGCGTGACAGTGTGTACGCTTGGTGATTAACTTTTTTTTTATATGCTCAACGAAAGTGTCTCCGTGGGGGGTTGGGGGGGGAGTTAATGCCGTCGGTGCACCTCACGCGGCGTACTGTAGGCCTTTAGCTGCGACCCCTTTCATTCCTTTTACGATGCCTATATTCTTTCTTCCATCTTACTCTCCATCCTCTCCTAACAATTGATTCATAGTGAAATTGCGAGGTTTTCCTCCTGTTACACCTTTTAAACCCCCTACTCGCAGTTTTCCTTTCAGCGTTGAGTGACTTCATAGATCCCAGCGCTTGGCCTTCGGCCTAAATTGTATATCGTATCTATCTCAAACAAAAGTGCATTGTTTTGCTTTTGTATGAATTCTTATTTTGAGCATCGTGTTGGAGTCTCCCGTGATGTCGACATTGTTCTTAGTCTGGAGATGGGCAAAGGGTGTTGGGGGGTATGATTTGGGAGACGAAGATGTGATCAAGAAGATTAACATTTCACGGAATAATGTGAAAGCTGCTACGACAGACAGTCTGATTTGCCATTTAGAAGTCAGCGTTTAAAGAGGAGGTGTGTGTGTGTGTGTGTGTGTGTATACTAGTCTCCAATGTATCTCGAGAATGAATGAAAGCTCTCTTTAGAAGGTAAATCTGGGTGGAGCATTTCCATCTGACAGGATGAATGAGCGTGACTTTTGGCCTCAGAGAAAGGTCGGGTTGCTGAGTTGACCTTTCTGTCTTTCCCACATCATCTCCCTTTCTCTCTCTCTCTCTCTCTCTCTCTCTCTCTCTCTCTCTCTCTCTCTCTCTCTCTCTCTCTCTCGTAGTTGTTCTTGTTCTTTCTATCGTTATTTCTCCACCTTACGCCGAAAGTGAATGGTTTGACAGTTTTGTTTTTTTCGATGAGTTAAATTTCAAGTGTTCATGAGTTGTTGTTTGATGTGAAATTGATATTGCTTGGATAGTGTTTCATTGCTTGGAAAATATACCATATCTATAGATTATACTCTGCTGTGAAGCGATAAATATTCAAAACGTTAGCTGTATTTGAACAAGTATCCAAAATTTAATATACCAGCGTGAATATTTCCAGCAGTATTTTTGTTATTTATGCTAATTCATTAACAAGAATTGATTTAGTATCGAAATTAATGCAAGAGGTAGTAATTCAAGATTTGTTTTCTTTTATATTGTGCGGGTTTAAGCCTTGTTTATATTTCTCTCGTTCTTTTCCTTTCAATCATTCAGTTTAATTGAAGGTCACCAATGCGCCATTGTTGCGGGGCGTTAAAAAAACATTATCTTATCTCGCCGTCCTTTTTGGGTAAAATGTCCTTTATTTTGTTTCTATTTTCATTTATTCATTTTTTTTTCACCCGGGCTCGTCTGCAGAGTTGCTCCTTATCAAAACCAGTTTCATTCTTCAGCGAATGAATGGCTGGTCAGATTGGATGTTACATAAAGGTGGCAGAAGGATCGGGCGCTTGGAACTCCTCTGGTAGTTTTATTTTTTGGGCGGTCTATTAATATTATTTCGTAGGTTTTGTGCATGAAAGTTAATGCGGTAATGTATGTTTGGTAGAGTTGCTTGAAATCTGGCGTGGAATTCAGTGTTGAGAGCTTTTTTCTCTCTGAGAGACGTGTTTCCAAGAACTGTTTCAGTCAGATAAGGAATATCTCTCTCTCTCTCTCTCTCTCTCTCTCTCTCTCTCTCTCTCTCTCTCTCTCTTGTCCTTTTAACAACACTAGCAGAGTTTCGCCTTAGTGTATATAATAATTTGTATAATTGTGATTGTATTTACCCCTTCGTCTTACCGTCGCTGATTGAAAATGAAATAGCGTTATCAATATTGTGCTCATATCCTTGTTATTATTTTTATTTATATCATAAATATTCTGTGCACCAGTTACCAAAGGTGATCAGCGTGTAGAATAGAATGATTGAGTATTGAAAACACAAAAAGAAAGCGTGTGTAAGAGAGAAAGTTAAAAAAAAAATCATTAAACAAGAATATCAATATGGGCATTAATTACAACTCGATAAATGTTATAGAATAGGGCTTAGAGGTAGTCTGACAACCTATCCACAATTTAGCAGTCTCTCTTAATATAAGAGGCCCAGAAAAACTGTCCAACACTTTTCCAATCAAAAACCTGTTTTATTGGGCAGTGTGTCATCAGGACAATTCAACGTAATTTAGACGATGTCTCACGCAACGACCTGTTCTCAGTTACTGTAAAGGCATCATATGCAGATGAGGCTTGTGGAAGACATCTTAGTAGGAAAATCTTGATCTCAGCAGTAGGGGGACGGGTAACCACTCTCACGACGAACTTGGCCTGGAAGGTAAATGGTCTTCAACATTGAGATCTGTTGGTCGTTAGTAATTTACTTTTTCATTCAATTGAATAATGACCCAATTTGAATTCATTTGATCTTCCGATGTCAAAAGTATATACTATAATTCATTCATTGTGGTATAGAACTCCGAGTCACTGTCAATTACGTTCTTTGGCGTAATTCTCCGTCATTGTCTTAGTATTAGTGGTGATGAGTTTGTAATCCCTTGGCCTTAGTTTGAACTGTGAACGCTTTGAACTTTGAACTTACTCGCGGTTATTAGAGGTAAAGGTTGACGGGTTGAAAAGGATTGCTTCTCTGATTTCATCGTAATCGAGAGATTATTAGTGTGTAATTTTTCTTTTCATGACATTTTAATGCATCTGAAATGTTCGCCAATGAACGGGCGCAATACTTCTCTCAGTTAATTAATATCAGGTTAAGGTCACAATAACTGTTCGAGGAATTCGTGTCCTGGAATCAGTGGCCTTTCTTTGCTGTTAAGTTCATACAGCAAAATAAAAACCTAGTACAAAAACTTCGGTGCAGTCCAGTTTTCTGTACAGCATATAATCACGGCCACCCGAAATAGATCAATCTTTCGGTGGTCTCGGTATAATGATGCTGTATGAGCCGCGGCCCATGAAACTTTAACTTCGGCCCGGTGGTGGCCTGTCTTGTATCGTTGCCAGGAGCACGATTATGGCTAACTTTAACCTTAAATAAAAAAAATAACTACTGAGGCTAGGTGGCTGCAATTTGGTATGTTTGATGACTGGAGGGTGGATGATCAACATACCAATTTGCAGCCCTCTAGCCTCAGCAGTTTTTAAAATCTGAGGGCGGACAGAACAAAATGCGGACGGACGGAAAGAAAAAGCCGGCACAATAGTTTTATTAACAGAAAACTAAATAACTAAAAACGTCTTTGAAACTATGCATTTGTAGATTACCCATAGAAAATCTCTCTCTCTCTCTCTCTCTCTCTCTCTCTCTCTCTCTCTCTCTCTCCTATAGAGTGAGAGTTTAGTGACCTTGTGTTCGGCTACTTTGAAATACGACCCCCTTTTGGGGCGGGGGTGGGTGGGGGCGGGCAGTATTTGGAGGCTCCATCTTATTAACCACCAACATTATATAATATATATATATATATATATATATATATATATATATATATATATATATATATATATATATATATATATATATTTTCAACGTACCTCTTTTATGTTTATTTTCGTCAGTGGTTTAAATCTCTTCCTTGAACCGTAATTCAAGTCGTTTGATTTAATTACATCTTATTGGTCATTAGGTCAAGGCATTTTAGGTGCAAGGCGATTCATTTATTGCTGGTTATCGTATTTCAGATAGATCAAAGTTCACGTGGATATATTATGTATTATATTATATTTTATATAATGAATGATTTTTCAGAATCAGTTATTAGTTTTAATAGGCACGAGATACCGTGCTTCACATACAGGTAATTGAAATGGACCAGCCAGAATGACTTGTTTATCATCTGTTCCTTACTGTGATGAACACAAGTTTTATATAACCTCACTGGTCCTGCTTAAACTGCGATGTCTCGTCCACATTTCTGGTGGGTAAATCCTCCTTCCGCCATACGCCTGTTCGGCACTGCCAATTTTCAGATTTTTTCATGTTGACGCTGTGTGTGTGTATATGTATGTATATATATATATATATATATATATATATATATATATATATATATATATATATATATATATATATATATATATATATTGGCTTTTCTCTGGTTTTTATTTTTCTGAAAAGAAAACTATTGTGCCTGGCTTTGTCTGTCCGTCCGCATTTGTTTCGGACCGCACTCTTTCTGTCCGCCGTCAGATCTTAAAATCTACTGAGGCTAGAGGGCTGCAAATTGGTACGTTGATCATCCTCCCTCCAATCATCAAACATAATAAATTGCAGCCCTCGAGCTTCATTAGTTTTTATTTTATTTAAAGTTAAAGTTAGCCATAATCGTGCTTCTGGCAGCGATATAGGACAGGCCACCACCGGGCCATGGTTAAAGTTTCATGGGCCGCGGCTCATACAGCATTATTATACCGAGACCACCGAAAGATAGATCTATTTTCGGTGGCCTTGATTATACGCTGTCGCGGCTGTACAGAAAATTCGATTGCGCCGAAGCGACTTCGGCGCATTTTTACTTACGATTGCCTTTTATAAACTTATTAATCTTTCGGGGTTCCTTAAGGCATCTCTCTCTCTCTCTCTCTCTCTCTCTCTCTCTCTCTCTCTCTCTCTCTTAACATGGAGAAACAAATCCAGAGTTACGTAACTTTGCAAATCTGTTTAAAAATAATAAATATAAAGAGCGCTTTCGGAATTCTGTACGATTCCCATTTTCAATCTGAAAAGAGGTGAAAAGTTTGAAGTATTTTATTACACTTGATAAATTACACCGGAAACAACTCGTCACTGTAGCCAGGGGCATTATACGGAATGCATTTAGATGTCTGATTTTGCCCGCTAAGTCGATATGAGTTAAGATGAAAGGTACAGGCCCCCCAACCCCAACCCCAACCCCTTCCCTCTCCGTCCAAAGAGAACAGAAAATATTTGTCGACTCCATAACATTAAATCGGAAAGATATCCTGAATGTCAGTTCCCCGACTCATTTCTACTCGTGAAGAAGGGAGTCTGTTTACCAAGTTGTAGCAAGTGGGTGTTTGTACAGCTGGCTCCTATGCATCAGCGTATTTATCTCCCTCCGATGTCATCTTTGCAAGTTCCCATAGATAAGGGTAGCAATTCGGTTGATTGAACGGAGGCGTCGGCCACAAAGTAGAAAAAACAAGTAAAAAATGCGCAGTTGAGTTTTCTGCACAACGTACTATGCCGTATAAAACTATCAACTACGACCGGTAGCGCTTCAGTTGCTCCCCAGATGCAGTAGAATCAGGGTGCGTCGCAACGGCTCCGGAACGCGCTGCCAGACGCACGATCATGGCTAAATTTAACTTTAAATGAAATAACAACTACTAAGGCTAGAGGGTTGCAATTTGGTATGTTTGATGATTGGAGGGCGGATGATCATCGTCCCAATTTGCAGCCCTCTAGCCTCAGTAGTGTTTAAGATCTGAGGGCGGACAGACTAATAAAGCCGGCACAAAAGTTTTCTTTTACAGAAAACTAAAGTGTTTGCGATGCTTACCAGAACACTTACATTCTTGGGGCACTTCATATGAGATGTTAATTATATAGGCTATTTTCAGACACTTGATTGGGGGTTACTATCATTATACATCAAAGCTTCATAATAACGTTAAAGTTAGCAACAGTTACTAACTGCAACCAGCAGGTGAGCAAATATTTATCAATAAAAGTCTGGGCTCGCTGTGTAGTGTTTCAAACAAATGTTCGCATTTTTCTTTTATATGCTTTGGATGTGATGTTAGGCGAGGGGTTCAACGACCGACTGGGTGTTAGCAGATGGATGAGTCGGGTGTTCTTCAACAGCTAGTCGCCTTCATAAACAGAGATTAGAAGCTGTTTGGAAACAAACTTCTCCAAGGGGTTTTTGAACTTGACGTGAGGCGATGATGCGTTTCGATGTGGAAATTTGCCCATCAGACGAGTTGCTTCACAGGAGCGGACTGGTTTTGATTCTCTCTCTCTCTCTCTCTCTCTCTCTCTCTCTCTCTCTCTCTCTCTCTCTCTCTCTCTCTCTCTCTCTCTCTCTCTAATTTTGCTATCATCATCATTATCATTATTGTGTTGAGCAGCAGGATAGTCTGTTAGTTCAGTGGTCATTTTTATTAACGTATGTTGATGTGAAGACTTCGCTTGAAGACCTTTTTGCCACCAATTTGCCTCAAATTATTTATATTGATTTTACTGACGCCGCTTTCTGTATAGTTGTCTGCCATTAATTTTGAGAAAATTATGTGTTTACAATTTAGCGAAAATATGATTTTTATCTTGTCACGAAAATAAATGGCACTTTGCATGTTTGCCTGCCAAGCGAGCTGCAGTTAATGTATTTATGCACTGAACTTGCCCACACTTATGTGACTTTTTTTTTTTTAATTATACACTGCTTGAGAGGCAGCCATTATTATTATTGTTGTTGTTTGTGCTATATGCTTGGTAATTTCCTCTCAAGGTTCACTTGACAGTATCTTGATGATGAGTCAATTCATAAAAATAGAGAGCTCAGTGAATCCCCCCTCTCTCTCTCTCTCTCTCTCTCTCTCTCTCTCTCTCTCTCTCTCTCTCTCTCTCTCTCTCTCTCTCTGACGTGCACAGTGTATTCGTCATTTCTTGATGGTAGTAATCCAAATGTCGAATTGGGTATAAAGTCACTTTTAGTCTTATTACCTTCAGAAGTCTCTCTCTCTCTCTCTCTCTCTCTCTCTCTCTCTCTCTCTCTCTCTCTCTCTCTCTCTCTCTCTCTCTCTCTCTCTCTCTCAGATGAAATGGTAGATGTTTTGTCGATGTTCACCTCACCCAGTTTCCCTCAATCATAAAACGCATAATTGAGATTACTCTCTTAATACTGTTAGCAAGAGCAGATCTCCCCATCCTCCAATTCTCAGTGATTTACTATTTTACTTTTGACACACAATACACAAGTCTGTTGCAGACATTTCTGAAGTACAGAAATCCTTTTTTCAGGCGCGTAAATGTACGTTAGTTTAACATTCTCACTGGCGGTAGTTTTGGATGCTTCGGCGTCATTGCTAAATTAAGACTTTGCTGGGCCTTGGTCCTTTGTGTGAATATTTTCGCAACTCTTCAAGTGCCTCGCACTTCGGGTCTCATGCAAATCTCTCTCTCTCTCTCGGGTCAAGAGACAGAGATAAAGCCTTCTTACAACTCTTAATATTAGCTTGATATTTACTTAATTTGCGACAACAAAGCTATTGTTTTACTTCTTACGATAATTTGTTTGTTAGGTTATGAAATGAGGTCTTCAGTTTATGGTGGTAGTTTAGGATATTAGAGCAATTGTACATATTTTGTATTGTGTTTTTCAGCACAAAGTGTCAAGAGATTGCTTATTAACGGTTTTTTTTATAAGGGGGCCTTTCCGTCCTCACTCTCCTCCTGCGAGTCACCCACTCTCCTCCAATATCTTAGGAGCCGGTGATGATGATGATGATGATGCTAAGTTTATGGTGTAGGCTCTCTTACCATCAGTTTCGCGTCTGCTAGTTTATGTCTGGTTTCCGATTCAGTCGTTCCCGGACTCATTTTCCCGAGATGTAACCAAGTACTGGGACCTTCCCCTGAAAAAAAGCGGGACGCCATACCTTAAAAACTAACCATAGAGTTTTCTTGAAAATAATCTCACTACGTTTTCCACACCCAAATTACTTTCGAGGATCTTAACTAACTACCTAACCTAACCTAAGGGCATGGCAAAAACCAGGCCTGGTGTAATACTAGTATACATCTCGGGAATATACTTCCCGGACGCATTTTCCCAAGACGTTACCGAGTACCGGGACCTTCCCCTGAAAAAAAGCGGGACGCCATATCGTAAAAACTAACCATAAAAGTTTCATGAAAATGATCTCCTTATATGTTTCCCACGCCCAAAATTTCATAATGGATGTAATCCACACCTAACCTAACCCATCTTAACCTAACCTAAAACTAACCTAACCTAACGTATTCTAAACTGATTCCCCTTTGTCGCCATTTGCTTTTCTTCAGTTTTTTTTTGCATCTTGCGAAGTTTGAACAGTTTTAGACTGTCGACAATTAAAGGTCGATGAAGAGTTCTGTCTCAACTTTGTAATTTGTGTTATTTTCTGATATGATTATGGGTTCAGTTTTTTTTAATGTCTTTGATATTTTTTTCTTCGTTTTTAAATATTGCTAACGTTCATTAGACAATACCATGTCCCTTCTCTCTCGGTCACTGTTCACTTTTAGTTTTCCTTAAAAGAAAACTATTGTGCCGGCTTTTTCTGTCCGCCCTCAGATCTTAAAAACTATTGAGTGAGAGGGCTGCAAATTGGCATGTTGATCAACCACCCTCCAATCATCAAACATACCAAATTGCGGCCACCTAGCCTCAGTGGTTTTCATTTTATTTAAGGTTAAAGTTAGCCATAATCGTGGTTCTGGCAACGATATAGGACAGGCCACCAACAGGCCGTGATTAAAGTTTGATGAGCCGCGGCTCATACAGCATTATACCGATACCACCGAAAGATAGATCTGTTTTCTATGGCCTTGCTTATACGCTGTAGCGGCTGTACAGAAAACTCGATTGCGCCGAAGAAACTTCGGCGCATTTTTTATTTGTTTGTGAAGATAACTAAGCTCTTGGTGATAACCTTGAAAGGAAGGAAGGTTTTAAGCATACTCTGTCCTTGGAGCCATGATTTTGCACATTGTCTTAGGCCTCCTTTGATCAAGGGCAAACAATAAAGTCTCTCTCTCTCTCTCTCTCTCTCTCTCTCTCTCTCTCTCTCTCTCTCTCTCTCTCTCTCGATTTTCCTGTAATTTTTTCATCAGTGAAAATATTTGTATATAATATATTGGTCTCTCTCTCTCTCTCGCACTCTCTGAACAATTGTAAGGTCTCTCTCTCTCTCTCTCTCTCTCTCTCTCTCTCTCTCTCTCTCTCTCTCTCTCTCTCGTGATTTTCCCGTAATTTTTATCATCAGTGAAAAATATTTGCATGTATGATTTTAAAGACTAGTCTCTCTCTCTCTCTCTCTCTCTCTCTCTCTCTCTCTCTCTCTCTCTCTCTCTCTCTCTCTCTCTCGTGATTTTCCCGTAATTTTTATCATCAGTGAAAAATATTTGCAAGTATGATTTTAAAGACTAGTCTCTCTCTCTCTCTCTCTCTCTCTCTCTCTCTCTCTCTCTCTCTCTTTCTCTCTCTCTCTTGATTTTTCCGTACTTTCTATCAGCAGCGAAAATATTTGCTTATATGATATTAAAGGCTCTCTCTCTCTCTCTCTCTCTCTCTCTCTCTCTTGATTTTCCTGTACTTTTTATCAGCAGCGAAAATATTTGCTTGTATGATATTAAAGTCTCTCTCTCTCTCTCTCTCTCTCTCTCTCTCTCTCTCTCTCTCTCTCTCTCTCTCTCTCTCTCTCTCTCTTCTGATTTTCCCGTAATTTTTATCAGCAGTGAAAATATTTGTATGTATTATATTAGTCTTTCTCTCTCTCTGATTTGAGTTTGCCCGGAATTTTTTTCACCAGTGAAAATATTCATGAGGTGTCTTCACACCTCATGAATATTTTTCATCCAGTATGCCAACATTTTTTTTTTTCATTCTTTTTCAACAGTAGTTAGACAGGAGTTGGATCTAACCTTTGTTACTTTGTGGCCAACGACCTTGTGCATCTCCCTCTCATACCTACCGGATGACCTTCTCTGTGGTATTGACGTTGTATCTTGTTTCAGTCAGTTCTGAGGTAAGGTAAAGTCTCCTACTGGTAGCCATTGTCATTCGTTCTCACCATAGCGCTGATTGACCCTATGGGTCCCAGTGCGTGGCTTTGCGCCTAAATCACATATTCCAACGTTCCTACTGGTACCCAAATTGGAGGCAGTGAATACGTGTTCGTGAGGTAAAAAATACTCTTGCTTATTCTCCGTACCTTGAATTTATTGAGCATTTAAGAGCTGAAGTTGTCTTAGGAAGGGGATTAATGATGTTTAGTAGATTTGAAAAATACTGAAAAACTTCCAGATGCATTTTGTAGGTTCTCGATATGAAAAAGTCCTTTTCTTTCTATGTACATCTATTGCAAATATCTCAAGATACCGACCAGCAGTACTAAAGTCTAAATAAAAATGATTTCATAAGTTTAGCGATTCACTTGGTATATCTGAATCAGCCGTTTGCCGTATTTTATCCCGGGATAATGGAAAAGTTCGCGAGATTCCTAGTACATGCCGACCACTTGCCACTCACTACACGTAAGGTCAAGTCATGTTGACTGGAACTTGGTGAAAGGTTTGATGGAATGCCCGGACCTCCC
>NC_089762.1:4382475-4387475 GCF_040412425.1 Macrobrachium rosenbergii
AGAGAGAGAGAGAGAGAGAGAGAGAGATTGTGTTGTAGTAACATGCCCTCTATAGTATTCCCTTCACCAGGGGGTTGAGCAACGCGAATGTTCATCATCTGCAGACAGCGCTGAGAGGCTGGTGTTTGGGGAATGGGTTGGGGATGGATTGTGGTGAAGGCTGGGGGGGGGAGATAGGACGATTGCCTAGTACGCGCATCAACAGATGTTACTCCAAGTGATAGTCATGTTGGCAAAATATTACACCGAGGAAGCATTTCTGATGTTTATTTAAGGAAGCTTTGGAGTATTTTTAGAACTGAATTGTTTTTCTGGTCTCTCTCTCTCTCTCTCTCTCTCTCTCTCTCTCTCTCTCTCTCACACACACACACACACACACACACACGCGGGTATGGCTCGGGAGAAATAGAACGCAGCGGTTTGTGACACATTCCCATTGAATTACGGTAAAAACCTCTATAACATTAGCTGCTTCGTACACATTCACAGAAGGCTCATAAGCAACGTGTCAACACACAGTCATTCACCTCTACCGCGCCAACAATCCCAAGCTCTGTTACTTTCAAGTAGTTCTGTTTCCAGCACTTCTTTCGCTCGATTTGTCCAGTACTTTCTAGGTTTTCCAATCCAGCTCTCCCCTAATCCTTCCAAATTGTACAGAATTTTTACCAATCTATCGTTTTCTGTTCTTCTCAAGACATAATGAATCATATGCGAACATTTTACCACTGATGTGTATCCACATTTCCACACTAAAGCATATTTATACCACAATAATGTGCAAGCACTGAAACCTACAGCTGTAATTTTTGTTGTGTTTGTTTTCGCATTAGCATTCATCACCCATACTTCCCTTCCATACAAAAACGTTAGCCGAACAAATCCTCCTTACATTCCAATCCTGGCCGTCATAGACACCACAAATCTCTCCAGTCTTTTCCCCATATGCATGGGTAGTGCCGTACTGACTTTAGGCATTGCTAAAAAGTGTTTTTGCAACTTTGGACCCCAGCCGCACGCACTTTTTAGCCTATTACTCTACCACCGGTCTCGTTTCCTTTCTTCCCTCTTGCTGTCCAACATCACTAGCTATTACTTCCTAGTGCAACTGCCGGAGTTTTTCCCAGTTTCACCTTTCGATCCTTGTATACTTCATCTCATTTATTTTCTGGATCTTTCCAGTTCCATCTTTTCGCTGTCTTGAGCGCTGATTGGCTGAAAGTGTCCCAGCGCTTGGCTTTATAACCTAAATTTCATAACCAAACTACACACACACACACACACACACACACACACACACACAACAAAGTCTGTTAACATGCCATATTTGTATCTCTCAAATTCTCATTTACATCTAATATCTCCTCTCTGACTTCTGATGTCACTCTGTCCTTAAAAATATTAAATTTCGACGGAAACATAACAACTCTCCCTTGTTTCGAACCCACTCGTATGCCAACCAATCATTCTCATATTTACATATTTTAACCCATGCTTTGCCCCCACCATCATAATGTTGAACCACTTTAAACAACTTCTATTCGACTATACATCCTCAACGTCCTCCATATTGCTTCTGTGTTCATTTTATCAAAAGATTCTTTTTCTCCACATCCATTATACCACATATAGCATTTTCCTTTTGCTTACAAACTTCTGTTACATCTGTATATAACAAAAACGCAAGCAAACCCTTTCCAATGTTACGCCGTTCAGCTGTGAAGTCAGCAGATTTTCAAAACGCTCATCCTGTTGACCCAAAACTGCGTTCGGTTCTGGCAACCCTTCTCCCTGTGCATAATTTGATCCGTTTGTGTATTGACCTTACTCTGTACATTTACTTTATTAACCTTATTCTGGACATTTACTTTATTTATCTTGCTCTGTACATTTACTTTATTAATCTTACTCTGTACATTTACTTTATTAACCTTATTCTGTACATTTACTTTATTTATCTTGCTCTGTACATTTACTTTATTAACCTTACTCTGTACGTTTACTTTATTAACCTCACTCTGTACATTTACTTTTTTAACCTTACTCTGTACATTTGCTTTATTAACCTTACTCTGTACATTTACTTTATTAATCTTACTCTGTACATTTACTTTATTAACCTTACTCTGTACATTTACTTCCCTGGAGAATGATTTACTCTCACTAAAGTCCTTCCTCACCTTCTGTCCTCCATTCTTATTACCTGGCTTCTTTTTCTCGCTCATGTTCTTCTTTACTTCTTTACCTATGCACAGTGTTCTCTTTTGTCTTGAAGTTGCACCCCAAGTAACCTTTTTTTACTTTACCTGACCGTTCCGTTTCAGGCTCCCTGCTATCCTATGACCCAGTAATGGAATTTTTTAGAAATACGAGTAATTCTCATCAGTTCTTCCCAACTGTGTCTTTAACCCTCAGACGATATTGCATCCAATTTTTCATTTTTATGTCCTTGCTTTCTTCTTAGCTGAAACCCGTTGAGTATTTACAGCACCTCTGTCACACCTCCCTGTTCGACTTAAGCTAGCGAGCAGATATACTCCAGCCACTCCTCTTTTTAGCAAAATGCCATTCTATCTACTTTGTACTAATGTATAACCTAGCAAAATCCTTTTCCCACCTTTTCTCAAGTACAGTAATGAATGTTCTTTGATAACAATGTATGTCCAACAGTCAAGCCCCTTTCCAAGACATTTCTACAAGTCTGTTTCTCCATTCCGTCAAGGAAATCCACACCTATTTTTTCGTTTAAATCACCTATCACAACCACGCTTTCATATTATCCAAATCCAGCCAAGCATGGATTTAGACTCTTCCGAAAATTTCGCTTTCATTCTTTCCATTCTTGGATCATATCCACTCACACTGATAACTACTTCTCATGCCATATTATGGTTTCATGGGTTAACTGTTCCCCCCTTTTTTTTTAGTGATTATTCATGGCCTGTATATATTAGATTGTATTTTCTCATTGTAGCATGTAATCCTGATTTAATTTTATCCCAAGACTTTTCATGGAAAATACATTCTGAAAAATTTAATTGAAATTCTCTCTCTCTCTCTCTCTCTCTCTCTGAGTAAGATATCTCCCCGTTAGTCTTCGTTTATTGAGAATAATGTGACAGACAGGCCATTTTCGTGTGCTAATTTATTCCCTTTAAGACGGCATAACGTATATTCCATCAAGTTTTACGGCTCCCAGTTCCCCGGCGTCATTTCTTCCCAGTTAAGGTATGCCTACGGTTACCACTCAGTGACATTTTGTGCCTCATTAAATGTTAATGTCACTCTAAACTGTTTTGTGTTTTACTGCTGTCATCTGTCACAATTGCTTAAGGTCACTTCTTTTTGACCTTTCTTTTATTGTCTCGTTTTCCTCCAAACTCTTTTTCTTCGCTATAGTAAATAGAGAAACTTTTTATTTTTATTTTTCTCTATTTATTTATTTATTTATTTATTTAGCTGCTTATGACTTCATGGTTATTTTTAGTTCATTTTACGTCAGATGTAGTTACAATTATACTCGTCAGTGTACGAATTATATGGTGAAATACTCCGTGTTCTTGATTATTTGGGAGAATTTTTATAAGGAATTCTCTTACTCTGTGCAAGCTTAATATATTACAGCTCTCTTTTCCTTATGCCTCATTTGCACAAGAAGTGATTATCTCTACAATTTTCATATCATATTTGCTCTGTTTTTATTTCTCTCGGGTATTTGTTGGAGATAGGTATTTCCCCTTCAATGAAGTTGTAATTTCATTTTCATGTGTACTATTCACAGAAAGAATTGCGTTTCTCCAAGTAACGACAGCGCAAATGTTACACTTAGAAACACAAAACTTTTACGACCGTCATAGGCTATTGATGGAAAGAGAACACTAACTCATCAGACCAGAGTGAAATGCAGGCCCATTGTCCGGTCGTAAATCCCCAGCCAAGTGCAGTTTGGGAAAAGTCTTGTTATATGGTCGCTATAAACTTATAAAGGGATTGTGTATTGGTAGGAGGCAGGGCCTGGCTTATTGTTGTTGCCCAATGAGTAACAAAATTCGTCTTTTATAGTTAACTGGTTTACAGTGATTTGTTAGATATTCAGATTCCACTTTCACCAGTACAACTTGTAGTTTTTTAAGTCAGTTAGTGGGAAGGTTGGAAAAGTAAATATTTTTCATTCCACTTTCACCTGTATAATTTGCGATTGTTTATGAAATCAGTGAATGGGGAAGTTGGAAAAGTAAATAGTTTTCTTAGTTTATGTGACAATATTATTGTTAACCATTCGCGAGGTCCGTATTTGGTAAGATTTTTTACTTACCCACAAATAACCTTTTTGCATAATCATGGCAGCAAACAATAGTAGACAAACCGTACCATAAACAAACTCGTTGTCTGAGGAAAATCTCTCCCTGTCTCTCTCTCCTTTCACTTGCCTGTATGAAAAATGACCGTCGATTGACGATTATAGGATGATGGTGGGTGTGATACCGATGACATATGAACCGGTTCGTCGAGTTTGTCGGCTATTATTACTACTGATAGACCGGCCGTTCTCTGATAACGGAGTACGCGATAATCAATGCGACACGGGCCGACGCTGAATGTGAAATGAGCCACAGTTACCAGTGAGTAAAGGATGACGGCGTCCAATATATAACAAGTGATTCTGCGATGCTCATTCCGTCAAGACTTGTGTTTGGGGGAGTCACTTTAGGTTTGGTTTATGGCCCCTAATGTGGGCGAGATAAAAGTCTGCGTCAACATTATGGTATGAGACCAGGGTCATATCCACAGTGTGCTTATTACTGTATAAATCCATGTAATTAACTCCACAAAATTCATGATATGAAATGGTAAAAGTACTTTCATTTTTATACTCCAGTTAAATACTGTGTTATTTGCTTAGCTTTTATTTTGGCGTTAAGAAAGGTAGAATACGTTTTTGGTAAAGATTTTAATTATTATATTTAACCCTCTCTCTCTCTCTCTCTCTCTCTCTCTCT
>NC_089762.1:4392475-4422475 GCF_040412425.1 Macrobrachium rosenbergii
GTAGGTTGATGGCGGTCGTTGTACTGTTTAGAAGTCCATAAATGCCTGAGATATGCTTTCTGCAAACGACTGGTATTTTAACTGTCTTCAACGGGTGTCATTATTTCATCTCTCTCTCTCTCTCTCTCTCTCTCTCTCTCTCTCTCTCTCTCTCTCTCTCTCTCTCTCTCTCTCTCGTAATCCACTTTTAATTCGACATATAGCAGAAGCCTTTTTGTATCATTTGGTGAGAGTGGTATGCTATAGAATTACATAAATTGTAGTTGAGTGAATGGGGCTTGCGCACTTTTGGTGGTCATCACATTCTTAAATTTGGTTCTGTCACTGAAGTTCAGTTCGGTTCTTCGTAAGCCATATTCGACACAACTGTGTGGTCAAGGAAGCTGTCGTTTGTCCTCATGGCATCTAGAGTTTGGAAAGTGAAACTCTTTAACAGTAGGCCAAGACTAAAACTGGGTATGAGTGAATGAATTTTATAGATGCTCTGACATCTGTAGCGGTACGGCCATTACGACGCCTTATGGAACTGCGATTCCATTAGTAATCTTGAGCTGTAGAAGACAAACTAATTGGGTAACACAGTGCGACAGAGGCGGTAGAATAATTGAAACGCCTAAAAAGGACGATGGTTTCGAAGTAACTGAGTGCTGGTGGCGTCATGAGCTTACTGTTCTTTTCTCGATGGATTACGTGACTGTACTCCTCTTGATTAGATTACGAAAACAAGAGAGAAAGATAGATATCTTTCTTATGCTCACTTCGTAACTGCCACGGACGGGCGTAGACAGCCAATCAGGAAACGCTTGCAAGTTCTTCGATGTGGGGTTATTTCTTTTGCAAGCTGTGTGTCACATTTTTTTATGACTTTACCGAGCTGAGCTGAATGCCCAGTTGTCTTCGACGCTTATATTGCACTAGACTTTCTAAGATTGTAAATTATATATATGTATATATATATTAACTTTATCACATACACAATTGTTCTATGCGTTAGTACAATTACTAACAGGACCTCATTCAAACAGGAGATATTTGGATAAATATCTCCGCTAGATACCATCCAGTTAGAATGAGGCCCTGTTTAATAATATAAATATATATATATATATATATATATATATATATATATATATATATATATATATATATATATATATATATATATATATATAATAATATAATATATATAAATAATTATATATGTATATACATTTATATATATATATATATATATATATATATATATATATATATATATATATATATATATATATAATATATATATATATATATATATATATATATATATATATATATATATATATATATACCACATATACATACATTATTTACTACCCGAATTGATTTGCCTCTGAAATTCATACCTTCTTTCTCTCTTTACAGGTAAGGATGGTTTCAAAGATTCTTGGGGCTACATTTTTGTAAGTATTGTCAACAGTATTATTTTATATATATATATATATATATATATATATATATATATATATATATATATATATATATATATATATATATATAATTTTACTATTATTGTTTAAGAGTAGAATCTTCGTTATTTTCACCAGTAACCTGGATGGTTCCTTAGGTTTCAGTGGAAATTTTCCTTTCCTAAACTGAACTGTTCATGTGAAAACTCTAGCTTTTTTTTATTTTAGATGCCTTGTAAATACAATTTGAAAGGACCCCTAAATAAAATTTGTCCAGAGAATAATTTTGTCATGAGTAGTCAGAATATTAAAATATGATGTAATGGCAGGGGTTTTAATCTTTTAAGAAGTATGAGAGCTTCCGTCGTTTTGCTTTCCAAGTACCCTAATGAGGGGAAAGTAGAATTTCGTCCAGATTTTATTGAAAAGACACCAGTTTTATCATTTCCATTTTTTCACGCATTTTTATTTTGATTAGCTTCAAGGCGTGGTTTCAGTTTGGTAATGGCGTTGAGTCATGTCCTTTTTGAACAGTTTTCTTGCTTTCAAAGTGAAAGGATTGCTTGAACATGACTGCCGGACGCATTTTCCCGAGATATAACCGAGTACCGGGACCTTTTCCTGAAAAAAGCGGTACGCCAATCTTAAAAACCAACCATAGAATTTTCTTGAAAATAATCTCATTATGTTTCCCACACCCAAAGTACGCGAGAAATATGGATCTAGCCTAACCCAACCTAGCCTAATCTAATCTAATCTTAATCTAACCTAATCTAAAATAACCTAGGGTCCTCGCAAAAAAACCGGGGCTGGTGCGATGCTAGCATACATCTCAGAAGGTTGCATCGTCTTTCATGACATTCTAACCGAAATTGAAGATGCAGTGTAAAGTATGTGTGATATCAGACTTGGTCGTCTCTACGCATGTCTGTGGACGATGTGAAGTGTTCATGATTATGTTTACTGTCGTGTTCTTTTCGTATCCGTGCATGGGTAGTGCCGTCAGTGAACCTTATGCGGCGCACTGTAGGCATTGCTTAAGGTTCTTTGCAGCGTCCCTTCTGTCCCTAGTTGTAGCCTCTTTCATTTCTTTACCTCCATTCATATTCTCTCTTCCGTCTAACTCTCCACGCTCTCCTAACAATTGATTCGTAGTGCAACTTTTGTACTGTCCATATACGTTTCAGCGATGAATGACCTCATAGGTCCCAACACTTTGCCTTTGGCCTAAAGTCTATGTTCTGTTATGTTCTTTTCGTTATTCCTGACATGCAAAATAGATAATGAGGAAGGTTGGATTTGAATACAGTTTTATTATTCACAGCAGAAAGAGACTTGAAATTAAATTCCAGTCTCGACGCATCATTCTGTCAAAGTTGCCGCGGCCGAAATTCAATTTGTTCATTTTAATTTAACGAATCAGCTATGAAATT
The DNA here is from genome assembly GCF_040412425.1 of Macrobrachium rosenbergii. Lineage (NCBI taxonomy): Eukaryota > Metazoa > Arthropoda > Malacostraca > Decapoda > Palaemonidae > Macrobrachium > Macrobrachium rosenbergii. The sequence continues at coordinate 4,395,357 of NC_089762.1, forward strand.
AGAGTCGGTCCTGTAAAGAAATTTAAACATTATATATATATATATATATATATATATATATATATATATATATATATATATATATATATATATATATATATATATATATATATATATATATATAAATATATATATATATATATATATATATATATATATAAATATATCATATATATATCACACATTACCACCCAAAAAATAAGAAACAGGGTGTAGGTCCTGACCGGTTTCGACTATATTTCCAAGCCATTGACGAAGGACTGATACAGAGTGTGAGAAGTCACAAATATATATACTACAAGAACAGTACTGACGAACATACACAACCGTTAGAGGCTCCATATCCCCACTCAGGCCGGTGTCGGGGTAGGGTCTTTAAAACTCATTTGGCTAAAAATCACAATAGACTCTCAGGGGACATTGCTGATAAACAGACCATACCCGCCTCAGATCCACACCTCAGGTGTCAGAAACTCATTAACATTACACCCTCGTACTGTGTTTCAAATATGATAATCCTATTTTCATACATCTCTACTGCCTACCTTAAAGTTTAAACAATTTACAAATTTCTTTTGATATTAAAGGATCAAGTTTATACATTTGACTGATATTCATATTATGGTTGTAACTTTCTTTTATGAAGCTAGATTCAATGATGTTCCTTTCCAGTGCATTATTAGAATATACAATCCTTTTGCCCCTTCCCAGTTGATAGCATGATTGTTCTCACTAACATGTACAAATATACCACTGTTCCCTTGTGCATATCTCACACATTTCTTATGTTGTTCAGTTCTTTTTCCAGTGCTTTCCCAGTTTGGCCAATATAAAAGTTGTCACAAGACTTACACGGAATTTTATATACACACCCTTTAATATTGTCTGGGGAGTTCTTGATAAGTACATTTTTCATTGTTGTATTGTTCTTAAATGCGACATTAACACCAAAATTCTTAAGAAGATGAGGATATCTTTCATACTATTATTATAAGGCAGAACAAGCAAATTTTTTGTGTTGTAAGGTTCTTTCTGGTTTTGATACATAGTCTTTTTGCCCTTCAAATGCACTGTTTAATACACTATCAGGATATTTCAATTTTTGCCTGCATTCCTAATCTTATCTATTTCATCATCAATATATTCAGGGCTACATACCCGTAATGCTCTTAAAAACATAGATGAAAACACTGACTTTTTAACCTTATTGCTTTGTCCAGAATAGAAATGCACATAGGAAGAAATATTAGTGGGTTTTCTATACACACTATATTTAAACCCACTACTATTTCTTCGTATGAGGACATCCAGAAACGGTAAGCACCCATCATTTTCCATTTCCATCGTGAATTTAATTGATGGTACTAATTGATTTAACTTAGCAAAAAGTTTTTACATCTTGGTTCCTGGCCATACACAATTATTCATGAAAGTTACAACCATAATATGAATATCAGTGAGGGATGTATAAACTTGATCCTTTAATATCAAAAGAAATTTTTAAATTGTTTAAACTTTAAGGTTCAGTAGAGATGCAGAAAGAGATTATCATATTTGTAAACACAGTACGAGGGTAGTAATGTTAAAGTTTCCAGTCTCATGACACCTGTCATCATCTCGGGTATGGTCTGTTTATGCAATGTCCCCTGAGAAATTGTGATTTTTGCCAAATCATTTTAATTTAACCGGAATCAGCTATGCTAACGGTTTAGTAGTCAGTCTGTTCTGTAAGTAGATATTTTGACTTCTCACACTCTTATCAGTCCTTCGTCAATTGGAAATATCGAAACCAGTCAGGATACACCCCGTTTCTTATATATATATATGATAAATGAATCATACAAAAGTGATAATAATCATATATATATATATATATATATATATATATATATATATATATATATATATATATATATATATATATATATATTTATATATATATTTATATATATATATATATATATATATATATATATATATATATATATATATATATATATATTCCTTTCACCCATGGGTGGTTCCTCCCCGCACCGCACGTACAGTACCATTGCTTAAATGCTACTTAGCCCAGGTTGGTAATTTCGTGCTGGTTAGAAGTTTCGCTTGATATTGCATGCTGAAGTTGAACCACAAATCCGTCATTAGTTTTGACACCGTGAATGTGGAACTGAACAGCCGCTCCAGATTGCATAATTTTTTACTCTGTACTTTGGAAACAAAGTGTAAATAAAGGCTTACTGTAATGTATAATTTCACCGACAGGAAGTTGAATCTAATGCAAAGAAAAAAAAAGTGTTGACGTTTTCTGAAGCTCTTTATTCCACTCAACATGGATTGTAATTTAGCAGAACAACGAATGCTATCTTTTAGATTGTTAATGGGACTGCCTGTTTGAATCTTTACAAAACACTGCTTTCTTTTGTCAGCCTTAATTGTAAGCATTTCACCAACAAGATTGTGTGGACTTGGTAGAGAGAGAGAGAGAGAGAGAGAGAGAGAGAGAGAGAGAGAGAGAGAGAGAGAGAGAGAAATGAGATTGGAAGCTGAAATGAGATTTGTGGAAGACAAAGCACAGGAAAGGCATGAATGCGGAATCTCACAGAGTCCCTGTGTGTCACGCAGTGTTGGAGGCGAAGTTCATCACATGAATAACTTGACATATATTCATTTGGATTTAATAGGTTCTTCCTCTCTAGAATAGGGAGGGTTGGAAGTTAACCACGAAGCTTTGGGAAAAATACAGTGGTTGATTGTTTGACATTGCAGGGGCATGTTTTTTTTTTTAAATCAAAGGAGCTGTCAAAATTCAATTGCATCATATATAAATGTTCCGTAGGGGGGGTTAGTGCTGTCAGTGCACCTCATGCGGTGCACTGTAGGCATTGCTTAAGGTTCTTTGCAGCGTCTCTTTGACCCCTAGCAGCAAACCCCTTTCGTTCCTTTTACTGTACCTCCATTCATATTCTCTTTCTTCCATCTTACCTTCCACCCTTTCCTAACAATTGTTTCAAAGTGCAACTGCGAAAGGTTTTCCTTCTGTTAAACCTTTCAAACCTTTTTACTCTCAATTCCCCCCTTCGGGCGTGAATGACCTCATAACGTCCCAGCGCTTGGCTGTTGGCTTTGGTTTTTGGGCTTGGAGGGTGTTAAGATTAAAATATATTTTATGATGAGATGTCTGCATATAGATTTTCATTTCCATTTGTGTAACTGCTCACAGACTGGCCCATCAACCCACCGAAAACGGCCGGTGAAATTTGTCCCGTATATTTTTCACAAATCTGGAGTTTACAGAATGCATTATTGGGTACGTGTTGCTTTTATCATTTTTAGCATTTTTAGCGGCGTTTTTAGAGCTGATCGGAAGTACGTGTTAGTTGAGCCTGCAGAATCACGAAATTAATGTGTATATAATATATATATATATATATATATATATATATATATATATATAATATTACTAAAAGGACCTCATTCAAACTGGATGGTATCTAACGGAGTATTTATTCAGAAAAAGTTACAAGCTTTCTTGGACAAACAGTCCACATTATCAAGGATACTATCCAGTTTGAATGAGGTCCTTTTAGTAATTCTACTAATGCACAGAACAATTGTGTAAGTGATGATAAAGTTAACATATATATATATATATATATATATATATATATATATATATATATATATATATATATATATATATATGTATAAATCAGCATGTAAAATATCATTCGGTAATAAAGATAAACATTGTGCTATACAACGCTCGAATGAATTGTATACAGTAGTTCAATAACAAGACCGCATTTTCGGACTTTTACTTCTGCTAACGGAAGAAATGTACTCCCCGTTTTTATTTTACATTGCTACGCATAAGTAATGAGATTAAAATATAATTTACGCTTTGTTGATATATTGATATATTGAGGCATTGTTGATATATTGATAGCTGTGTTAAGGAATGCTATGGTGAGGCGAACCTGACGACATTTAAAGTCGCTGTTTATTGTGATATGACGACAGGCTTTGACGGATTTGTGGTCATGGAAATTTATGGGGCAATCGGTAAATAACGCTGCATGAAAAACTATATTTCAGAATGGCATTTTGTATCGTCGAACATGTTTATCGCTCATGCTGAGATCTGTTGTTGAAAGGTCGTGTCTTTCAGCAACAAAACCACATTATTAAGCATAATCACCTTACTTAAATTGAATGGGGAATGTAAAAGTACACAAATTGAATGTATTGTTTCCATTGCGTTTTATTAGTATGTTTTTCCATGAAACTGTATTAAAGCTTTGTGAGAACTGGACGCATACCTAGTATGTGTGAGTATGAAGGTCAGTTTGAATTTTGGTATCGTTGCCTCCTGATACGACCAGTTGTTGCCCAGGTTTAAATGAACCTGTTTGTATTAGAAGTATCACTACTTGCTGATAATATCATAGTGAACGTTGATGTTAGACAGAAAACGAGAGGTAGAAAACGAGTCTGCCATATTGAAAATGGGAGGCCGTCGCTTAGATGGGTAACTATTTTTGGGCTACGTGCTGTAACCGAGTTCTCTCAGGGAACAAGATCACTGAAAAGACTCTAGAGCGAGATGATGAATCCTGAAAGCATTATTATATTACTGTGGAAATTTAGACATTCACCCTCACCTCCTGTAACGGAAAATTGAATGCTGCCTGCCAATGGTTTTTACGCCATTTAAACTATTTACAACTAAGCTGGTGTGGAACTAGATAGGAACCAATTTACTAACGAAACTAATTTACTTAAGCGTTGCAGAATTCCATTGTGACCTTCGTGGGAGAGTCCAACTTCTTATGTTACCCTACGGAGCTACACATTACACGAAAGCTTGACCTCTGTTGACCACCCCTTGTAGTTAATCACGATTAAGTATTCATTGGTTAACTAAATATTTCCGAGCTGAATTGAGGGGAAATATACGTCAGAATCACACAAACATGGTCAGGAGAGCCCTCTTAAAAGTCACTTGATACCGAAGTAATTAGCTTGTTTGAGACCTGAACTGCTGTTTCGAATTGAATTTATTTCACTGACTGCAAAGTGCTTTCTTTAACGAGGCAACGTTATCTTTGGAAGATCCTTAAAAATCTTAAAAAAAAAAAATCACCATTGTGAAAATAAATTTCCCACAGTGTTTATTTAGAAGTGGAACGACCTAGATTGAACTTAAATATTCTTTATTGCATATTAATTATGCTACCTGGATTATTGCTTATTAATTGTGCTACTGGATTATAAGTTTGGAAAGTAACACATGCCCCCCAAGAGTTGATTTTAGACATTTTTTATATAAATAGTCTTAGGTTTTTTTATATTTTTTTTTTCGTGTATGAGTGATGCGTGTTTAAGAAGTGACGGATACTTGTATAACGTAAAATGATTCTTTTAATTTTTATCATTAAACTGCCTTACCTCGAAGATGTATGCTTGTCACTTTGTGCCTCATTTTAGTGAAAATCACCATGTTTCTGCTTGCAAAACTACGCATGTTTATTTTTACAAAAAAAAAAAAAAAATACAAAAATACAAAAATCAATTTTCAAGAGAAAGTATTATTATTATTATTATTATTATTATTATTATTATTATTATTATTATTATTATTATTATAATAACCGAGGTGTATTCATGGTATTAGTCAGAATACTAATTAAGATTCAGATACTTTTTTTTTTTTTACCATAATCAGCGTACGATCAGTGAAAAATACAGCCCTTACTAACACGAGTTTCCAAATACCTCACCATCGCATATATATTATATTATATATATATATATATATATATATATATATATATATATATATATATATATATATATATATATATATATATATATATATATATATATATATATATATATATATAAAGAGAGAGAGAGAGAGAGAGAGAGAGAGAGAGAGAGAGAGAGTCAGTCAGTCAGTCAGTCAGTCTGTCTCTCATAAACATCCAAACAAATTTAAGATATTGTCGGAGAAATTAAATATGTTTTGGCAGCTAAGGATAATAAACGAGATAAGCATTTATCAGGGAGATGAAATGAACTGATGAATGAATTTAGGGCAGGACTCTAAACCCAGGAAGTTGATTTGTAATAAACTGGAAGGGGGAATTTAACGAAGCCCGGTGCCTGCCGTCAAAATTGGGAGACATTAAACCCGGGCCTGCGTCTCCGTCTACGTGAAGGGTAGTTTTGTGCTTTTGTTTGTAATGATCTCATATTTACGTTTCTCGTCTCTTATTTACGTTCTCGTCTCTCTTATTTTATGTTTCTCGTAACATATTAACGTTTCTCATATTTACGTTTATCATCTTTTATTTGTTTCTCATCTCGTATTTACGTTCCTCATTTCATATATGCGTTTCTGATCTCATATTTGTTTCTCGTCTCTTATGTATGTTTCTCATCTCAACCTTTCTCATCTCTTATTTATGTTTCTCATGTTTACCTTCCCAATCTCATATTTACGTTCATCTCATATTTACGATTCTCATCTAATATTTACGATTCTCATCTCATATTCACGTTCCTCATCTCATATTTACGTTTCTCGTCTCTTATTTATGTTTCTCATAACATATTTACGACGCCAGATAACCCACAATTAATCAATCAATCTTATTTACGTTTCTCACTTATTAACGTTCCTCACCTCATATTTACGTTTCCCATAAGTCTTGCGCGTGCGTTTAAATCATGAGGTTTGGAGTGCATTTGCCAGTCGAGTTTTTGACGAATGGTAATATACTAAGAGTGGTTTCCAGGTAGTTGTTCACTATTCTGCTATATTTAGTAAGTCTCTCTCTCTCTCTCTCTCTCTCTCTCTCTCTCTCTCTCTCTCTCTCTCTCTCATGCATTTTTCTCTCTCTTGAATCAGTACTGACAAAACATATATCAAAAACATATATTTTGAAACTCTCTCTCTCTCTCTCTCTCTCTCTCTCTCTCTCTCTCTCTCTCTCTCTCTCTCTCTCTCTCTCTCTCTCTCATGCATTTTCTCCTCCTTGAATCAGTACTGACAAAACATATATCAAAAACATATATTTTGAAACTCTCTCTCTCTCTCTCTCTCTCTCTCTCTCTCTCTCTCTCTCTCTCTCTCTCTCTCTCTCTCTCTCTCATGCATTTTTCTCCTCGCTTGAATCAGTACTTATAAAACATATATCAAAAACGTATATTTTGAAACTCTCTCTCTCTCTCTCTCTCTCTCTCTCTCTCTCTCTCTCTCTCTCTCTCTCTCTCTCTCTCTCTCTCTCATGCACGCAAAATTGTCGAAGCCTGACATACGTGAGTCAGTGTTAGTGATTTTTTTTCCTCGACGCGAGGAGGCTTTGGCTTCGCTACAAGGCTGCGCTGTTTCAAATTTAGATGATCTGGGAAATACCGAGAGCTGTATATTTAATCTTATGAATTCCTATAGTAAATTCATTCCACTATCAAAGGTCGTGTTTATAAAGGGGGCCTTTATTCTAGGAGACTGACGTTTATTTCTGGGGTCGGAATATGATGAGGTGAGACAGGTTTGCAACGCAGCGAACTATTTTGGGTTTTGGGTCTTACGTTTACTAGAGAGGAAATCTCTCTCTCTCTCTCTCTCTCTCTCTCTCTCTCTCTCTCTCTCTCTCTCTCTCTCTCTCTCTCTCTATATATATATATATATATATATATATATATATATATATATATATATATATATATATATATATATATATATATATATGAACAAAGTTACATCCAACCTTTGTGGCTGTAACTTCGTTCGTATAATCATCACGTTTTTACTTTTTTTCGTGATTTGTAATCAAAAATATATATATATATATATATATATATATATATATATATATATATATATATATGTGTGTGTGTATGTGTGTGTGTGTGTGTGTGTGTGTGTGTGTGTGTGTGTGTGTGTGTGTCAGCTTTATGAAATACTGCAAAATTCATATAAAAACTGTTTAGTTTCCGGGTCCCATACTTAAATCGTCAGGGTGTGACTACAAGGTGCAGTTTTGTGTGTGTGTGTGAATGAATTCGTTTTTATGAGTAGATGCATTTGCCAACTAGAAACTCCCCCCACCCTCCCTCTCTCTCTCTCTAAATGCAAACTAGAAACTCCCCCTCTCTCTCTCTCTCTCCTCTCTCTCTCTCTCTCTCTCTCTCTCTCTCTCTCACTTTGTGTGTTAGTCATGTTAACCAGCGTCACACTTAACCTTCCATTATTGGATTTTTCATAAATGTGGTTTTAGGGCCTACAAGTTTTCTTTCAAGGTAGGAGGAATAGTGTAGTTTAGTCTGCATCTGGCCATATACCCCACCAGGTCGTAGTAGGATTTAAGGTGCTCGTTTTTGCCATCAGAAAAGTTTCTCAGGATGCCATGGTCACTTTGATGTCTATGGTAATGGCAGGTTAGTGATTTATTGTACTAATTAGGTCTAGCTGTAATCTAAGGTATCACTATAATCGCTTGTCACAGTCAGTGGAAATAACCTAATTTCTTGTGTTCTTTGTCCATAATCTTCTTAATTTAATGTGAAAATTATTGACAAGGAAATTATCCTATGCGAGGTTTTATTAGAGTTTCCAATTTAGGTCTCTAAACTTGTTCAGAATTTGTACAGAATTTGAAAAAATGAAAACTTTTTCGTCTGCGCTTGTCAAGTATTTTGTAAAGGTGACCCATCCAAACAAAAAAAGAAAACGGTAAACGTATTGTATGAGTTACCCTTATAAAAGAAGAAGAGAACTTGTAGCCTCATAATCATTCCGTTTTCTTTGAGGCTTGTTGCTGGAGTGAAATGTTTGGGATTTTGATAATTTAGAATTACATTGAAAGAAAACATCTTAATAGTGTTTATATTAGGCTACAGTTAATTTATCAATATCACTGTTGAATTTGATGCTCTTTTCATTATTCAAATAATCAATTGTGGCGCGTTTATTCGTTTGAAACGTTTGTATACTTTGCAAACTACGTGGTCGAGTGTTGCAAACAAAGTTTGCCATCCTGACCTCACAGGCTGCTTAGTGCATAAAACCAAACGCTTAAAGCTTTTGCTTAAGACTGATTTTATTACATCCATTCTCTAGTAATGCTCGTAGGAAGTGTTTTTCGTTTACCGTTCTTTATGGGAAAAGGAAAAACACTTAACTGTTTTTTACAAAATGTTTCCAAATTTTTCAGAAACGGTTACGAACTGTTCACATATTGCTGCAGAGAGTTTTTAACTTATTTGCTAACAAAGTTTCCGGTGTGGGCTGGCCTTTATATCTGCTCTTCCAAAACGCTTTTCTTGACTAAATTTGTTTCCTTTCGTGGTTTAAAATAGCCGTTGAACGTGTTTATCTATTTTTTTTTTTCATGAGCTTATTTTTGCCACGGTCTGCAGCTACATACCCAACAGTTTTCAATTGTTCTATATCCGCATTGTGTATATGTGTGTGTGTGTATGCCAACGCTTTTTTTCTGGGGAGGGGAGGGGCTTGGCCTAGTACCACTGTTAAATGTTAAGGAGGACTGTGCGTGTTTTACATTATTTGCCACGTTTAATAAGTGCGTATTCTAAATTCTTATATCATTAACCGACTGTATCTGCTCAGAGATATTATTTGTAATATTTTTTTAACCATCATTGTTTGAAATTTATTTAACGTCAGGTATGTGTCAAAGGCTCGAATATTACCGATGTTGGATCTTAGTGTAAATTTACCGGTGCTGAGCACTTTTTCTTTTAGTGCTTTAATTTTGTCGTTTTCAAAAGCATTTTACTGTAAATCGTTGTTTGGATGGAGTTTATCTTTGAATGTCCAGTTAGCCTTGATTTTGATATTTATATGCAGTTGCTGTATGAGAATTTCTTCTGGAAAATACCTTTTGTAATGAAAATACCAATGAATGCCATTTCAGCTAAGATTTAAAAAACAGGCAAATATACGCTTTACAATATTTGTTTGACATCGTGTAATAGATATTTATTTGTAAGAATGTTTTATTTTTTTTTTTGTTAAATGCCTTAGAGAGGCTAAAATTTCTATCCAAATACGGTACCGTTAATTGCTGTTCTTTTGTTCTGAAAATTGAATTCTATTTTTTTTTTTTTTTTTTTATAAACTGACCTAGTAATTTAATTATTTCTAATGTGTCGTGTGCTTTCCACATAATTATCTTTAATATTTCTCAGATTTGAATCGTATTTATACTCTGTACATATCGTTTAGTTCCTGAGCTATTTAAAGTTTACTTGACTTACGTGACCATTGGGAAACGGGCAGTCATATACTCTTTTTTTTCCACTACCGGGCTGTAAAAGGGCGGTCTCCGTGGAGGCGTAAAACACACATCAAAGACATATTTTGAGCAGAGGGCCGACGTTATAAAAGCCCCGTTGCGTGTCTTTGTGCCGGGTGAAGTATGTGTGTAATTCAAGGCTGGGTTTTGTGCACTTAAGGATTTTCCAGTCTTTAGAGGATGATAAGCTTTGTCGAATATTGTTTTCGTTTGTCAAGCTTTAGACTTCTATGGAATAAGTTTCGGCATTTTAGTTTTCTGAAAAGAGAACTGTTGTGCCGGCTTTGTCTGTCCGTCCGCGCTTTTTGTGTCCACCCTCAGATCTTAAAACTGCTGAGGCTAGAGGGCTGCAAATTGGTATCTTGCTCATCCACTCCCCAGTCATCAAACATATCAAATTGCAGCCCTCTAGCCTCAGTAGTTTATATTTTATTTAAGGTTAAAGTTAGACATAATGGTGTGTGTGGCGACGATATAGTATAGGCCACTACCGTGCCGTGGTTAAAGTTTCATGGGCCGCGGCTCATACAGCATTATACCGAGACCACCGAAAGATAGATCTATTTATGGTGGCCTTGATTATACGTTGTACAGAACTTGTTTGTTTACCCTTCTCTATTGTGGGATATCTTTTTACTTTTTTTTTCTTTTTTTTTTACCTTCCCTCTCTATATAGGGTGTCTTTGTACTTTTTTTTTTTCCCTATCTATGGGATGTCTTCTTTGTACGCAGTAATGTTCGTTCTTTTTATATATTGCTTTTATTCCCAGAATGTTACGTTTGGTTTTCACTTAGCCTGTCTTTCTATGACGCTTCTCTTTGTGCTTGAATCATATGTATGCTGTTTGGTTAAGTGACAGGATGTGATGCGGCATCTATAATGGGACGAAATTAGTATATTGGGCATCAGTGACCTTAGCAGTAGCGATGCCAGGTATTTTTACAGGATTAATTCACCCAATCAGTTCTTTTTGTGCTTGAATCATAAGTGAACTATTTGCTAAAGTTTGCGGGATCTATGAAAGGACGAAATTAGTATATTCGACATCAGTGACCTTAGGAATAGCGATGACAGACATTTTTACAGGAATGCTTAATCAGTTCTTTTGTGTTGTCAAGGAATTTTCCCCACAGTTAAAATTTACGTTTGGCTCAAATATTAACACAGATTGGAAATGTTTTCATCAAGATTGGATGTTTTGGCTACATTAGAAACATTACCGAACAGAAAGATTTTTTATTTGCTTAAGTTCTTGAATGTGGTATTTCTTTGTCTTAGGAGAACCCTGTAGGTTTATGTAAAGGAGAGAAATCTCCCCATTTCGTTTCACTACACAGAAAATGATTATTTCTTTTCTCATGTCTTTATATTTCATAGAATCATATTTGAAGGTAACTCTCTAACTTTCCTTAACGGTTGTCACTTTCCAATATGATTAAGGTGAGGATTTAGATATTACGGGTTTTTAATGGTTCTTAGGGATGCAATTGTATGGTTTCATTTTCTTGGTAGATAGAATTTTTTTTCACCAATCCTTAATTATTGTACAATTATTTTTATCCTTTTGTGTTTCATCTGTTTGGTTTTACTCTTCATTGTTGGGTACCATCCTTCAAAATCTTGGGTTACTTCTTTGTACATTTCATTGAGAAAATGCCAAGTATGTTGTTTGGGTGTGCGGGCATTGTTTGTGTCTGTGGATGAGAGAGAGAAAAAGAGAGAATATTTCTCGTTTATATTTAACTTTTATTCGTTATTTTATACATAGATAATACATTTTTAGGTGTAGAAAGACTGACTGGTAAAGGAAGAATGGAGAGATGTTTGTTGAAACTGGAACACCTGTAGCTTAAAGATATTGATGAATTGTGCTCTTGAACGTGACGGTTAGGAATTAGAAAAATTCCCACTTGATTCTCGGGTTTTAAAGAAATGCTCTCTCTATTGATAAGAAATATTCGAGATATTTACTTTTTTTTTTTTTTTTTTTTTTTTTTTTTTTTTTTTTTTACCTAACCGCCATATTACCGTCGCATAGCAAGGAATTTACTGCGAGATATTACTACCGGTTGGTGAACATATACCCAGCAGCGCTGAAGGTCTAAAACTGTCTAAAGTTTGAATTATGGTAGAAAGGATTTAGAGCCGTAAATGATATTAGCGTCAGTCATTTAAGTAAATTATGATAGTTGAGAAATTAAGTAAAAGCGATCTGATTTAAAAGAATAGGCTAGGGCACTTGATGTTATAGGATTCTTTTGTCCACTTTTGTTAATTTGTTAAATATTTCTTTTATTAGTTCTTTTATTACGAACTTACTAAAGGCTTGGTACATATAAAGTAATACTTCCATATATTTCGATCTTCCCAAAACTTTGAAACTTGTCAAGTGATAGTCCCATGTAGACCAATTTGCCTGATAGTTGAATGTAGTAATTTTTTCTTAATAGTCGTGTTTTCATAATACAAAATAATCCAAGGTAACTTGTTTCCAGTAAAGCATATGGTCCCGTTCATGTAAGAAAAGGATGTATTTAATATTCGAGAGTGATTGCTGTATTATGTACATAAAAAATAACTGAGTAAGCATACTTTTCTTCTTAATGGAAACACTCGTTCGTGAGAAGCCAGCGTATTTTAGTGAACAGATTACTAATAACAGACTGCTAATATTAGTAAATGAAATGAATTAGAAATGTGGATTGAAATTATTAGGCGTTGCTCACACAGTTCAGGTAAAGCGTTCGAGTGTTTATATACTTGTTCCCGTGAGTGCGTCGGTGAGTTCGAGTCAGGTGAAGGAACCCAGTGTACACCTGTTTCCGTCGCTGCCTTCCGCTTCTTCCCCTCCCCCTCTCCCTTCCCCCCCCTCCCTATTTCCTCTCTCCTCCTCTGTCACACCCCCTCCCCAGCCACCACTGCCTTCTCTCCTTTGACAAAACGTGGGAGAGGTTAAGTGTCACTTTGCGGTGAAAATAACCTCGACTTTCGCCTCTATGACCCAGAAACGGCGTATTATTTTTTTTTATAGTTCAGTGTGTCGATTTTTTCCATTTTTTTTTACGTGCAAGTAATTTTAATCTTATGACGCTAGTTTTCGGGAAGGGTGATATAAATAGAAGAAATTTATTTCACTTAGAACTGGGCCCCCCCCCTTTTTTTTATTCAATATTAAAAATATATAACCATTTGGTGCGCCTGCTAATCGATCGTCGATTGTCTACAGTCATCAGTTTTGATTGACTGGGTGGATACATTCGGTGTTCACTCAGTGATGTATTAACCAGGTTTTGAAAATTACAAAACTTATGCAGCGAAATTTTCATCTTGGTAATTTAAGATAATTTAACCTTATATATAACTTCTTATTGCAGACTTCTTGACTTCTCTGAAGACTCGATTTCTTGAAAATGTACTTTAAAAATATCTTTTGCGGACCTAGATCTTTTCTTTTACTATCTTTTTTAGTGTAAAAAAAATATCTTCTGCGAGCCTAGATTTTTTTTTTGTTAATATCTTTTCAGTGTATTATCTTTTGCGGGCCTAGATTTTTTTTCTTTTAATATCTTTTCAGTGTAAAAAATATCTTGCAGGCCTAGATTTTTTTCTTTTACTATCTTTTCAGTGTAAAAGTATCTTCTGCGGACCTAGAATTTTTTTCTTTTAATATCTTTTCAGTGTAAAAGTATCTTCTGCGGACCTAGAATTTTTTTCTTTTACTATCTTTTCAGTGTAAAAATATCGTTTGCGGACCTAGGTTTTTTCTTTTAATATCTTTTTCAGTGTAAAAAAATCTTTTGCGGACCTAGATTTTTTTCTTTTACTATCTTTTTAGCGTAAAAAAATCTTTTGCGGACCCAGATTTTTTCTTTTACTATCTTTTCAGTGTAAAAAATATCTTTTGCGAACCTAGATTTTTTCTTTTACTATCTTTTCAGTGTAAAAAATATCTTTTGCGAACCTAGATTTTTTCTTTTACTATCTTTTCAGTGTAAAAAATATCTTTTGCGAACCTAGATTTTTTCTTTTACTATCTTTTCAGTGCCTGGTTTTTGCACAGCCGTAAATTCGTTCAGATAGCGGAAGGCAACTGGATTAATACTTTACCTCTCGCTAATCTAATCAACGGCGGGTGACGTTCCCAATATATTTTTTAAAGTAATTCAGTATGAAATTTTGTGAAAATTTCTTGATTTCGGATTATTTTTACACATTTTACGAATTACCTTACGTCAGTCATATTATCTTTTTTTCAAGTGCACTAAAAGGAAATTAACAGTAAGTCTTTGATTTTGGAAACGCAAGCAGACGAATAATCTTGATGGTATAAATGACATTTGATTTACAGTCTCTGACCTATAGGGCCTCTCAGGTTAAGAACTGAGAAAAATATGAACCTTCCCCTGAATAGTATTTTTAGGCGGCTGGGAAGATAAACAACTAAGAAAATGATAGAAAAAAAAGTTCAAATGAGAAAAAGGGGAGATGTATATGATGTTTATGTTGGACGAGGCGCCTCTTTTTACGCCGAGGGTTAGCCCACGGGGACACATATTTTAAAGGAAATGGGTCTTCGTATGTGTACGGGCCACAGGAAGAAATTGGGAGTTCCTCCCCTCGTTCCTTTTTAACATCTCCCCTCCCATAGATAAAGGACGCATTAACTCGAGCGTCTTTGTGCGGGGATTTATTAGTTTCCTTCGAAGCCGCGTCTCACCTGTATATTTATAGTGACTGAAACAAAGTTGGCACTCTCTCTCTCTCTCACCCTCCCGCCCTCCTCCCGCCCAAATTTTCAAATTTTTTTTTTTTTTTTTTTTTTTTTTTCGTCAGAAGTGTAGCCTACAGTCTTCTCACGCTACGTCTTCTTCTTTGTCACGTGTCTCTTGTCGTCTGTCTCTCCACGGATCATTTTTCGTGCCTTTGTGACTAATCTTTTCCTTCTCTCTTTCTTTTCCTTCGTCACTAGTGCCAGGTGTGCAGTCAGCGCAAGCAATCTTCGGTCGGTCTTAAGCTGTCATGTGTTTGAAGAAAGCACTTTATGGGGACTGTAGTGTTCCTAGCAGTCGATGGTTCAAAAAGATAATCTTTGTGTGTGTGTGTAGGTGTCCGAAGAAGGGCGTTTTATTATAGAGTGTCTTTTAGATTTGCGAGGGTTAGGTGGTGATATAATCTTTGTTGAAAGAACTTGTGGTTTATTGGTGTTTTCTTAAAATCTTTTTTTTTTTTTTACTACTACTACTACAGCTTTCGGTTTGTCCCCCAGTAAAGCGTTATTCTTTGTTGGAAAAAGTAAAATAGATATGACTCATATAAGCGTGAGGTACGCTTCGACTACGAGTTAATGCTTACCTTACATTTCCGTTCTTTACGTAAATATCTACCCGCCTCTAATACATGTAAAGAAAAGAAATATATATTTTCATTAGTACGCCGAACCCGGGTTGAATATCTGTAGACTGATTGAAACATGAGTATTTCAATGTAAAGTGCTACAACTTAATCAGGGCGTGAAAATATTAGTTTAAAAAATAACACAATCTAATCATGGTTGCAAATTTGTTTTTGATATGAAAGTGACGCAATATAATTGCGGTATGAACAGTAGGTAAACAGATAAATAGATAAACATTCCTGTGCAGTTTGTTTTGAATATTTATTTTCCTCTGGGTTTTTTCCTTACTACAGAAACAGGTACATTAAGCATAGAAGATAAATGATGACCCGGGAGCCCCCAGTTTATGATCATGGCTATTTAGATTAATCTAATATTCTGACTATTTGGAGATTCTTATTTTCGTGTGGTTGCTTCGTAGGTCGTCTCCTGGTTTTTCGTATCCTGTAGACTTGAAGTTTTGGCTGTAGACATTCTGTCGTCGTCACCAGGAAGTTGATGACTTTCCGGATGTCTTTCTTTTTCTTTATCGTGTAGATTTGAAGTTTTGCCTGTTGACAAGAGTCATTTCGTCTTAGTTGATGACTTTGCCGTAGAAACGGATCGTTTTGCGACGATGCCGTCGGGAGTAGCGTAAGAGACGGGATCATATCGAGACCAAAATACCTGGAGAGGCTGCCTCTTATCACAACAAGTGCCAGTTGGTCGCCATTAGCTAGCTAGTCGGCGTAAGCCCACACGCGCGTGCCACTCGGCAGTGGCACCCACATAAGCGACCCAAGTGCCACGCCAAACTATCCGTGCCTGCCCTCTCTGGGGCACAGCTGAAGAGCCTACGCCTACTTCAGATGCTGCAAGTTGGAGGGCCTTCGGTTGCGCCTTCGTCGGGGAAGTGATCTGATCACGCCCTCCTGCTTGCGAAGAAGGAAGCAGGGTGACTCGACTGTTCTTGAGCGTAACGATATTTGATATCTGATGAAGAAGGCATCATTACGTAATGACCAACGAGGACATGAGGTCCCACGGGAGGGCATGAGCATTCGATTTGTACCCTATGGGAAATCTCGACCTGGTATACACGCCGCCATCGTATACGAGGCAATGATGTTCTCTCATGGAAACTCGCAAAAATAGAATTAATGATGTTGATTGCGTCCTCGGCGGCGTAATATTCATTGAAGTGAGAAATTGAAACCTATTTTTCATCTCTTGCGACTGATGTGTGTGTGTGTGTGTGCCTTGTGGAAATGATGGATAATGAGCGGGAAAAGGAGAATTGTGTGACAGATTGAAGCAAAACAGATTATTTCGTTCTGCCGTTTGTTGAAACTTTTGCAGCTGCCGTACTTAACAAAAAGGTCCACTGTCTCTTTTTTTCTTCTGTTTATCGTAACCTGCTTCTCACGAGATAAGTGTTCGGCTATTGATTGTTAACAGAAAGTTGAGGAACTGATTATATAGGTAGGCAAGTGTTGACTGATATTAAGATAATGACATTACCCAAGGTCTCTCGTGGGACAATGATATTCCTGTTCTGCGTGCATGTGCAAGAGAGCTCAGAATCTCCTTCCTTGAAGGACAGCGTTTATGAAGATTGCGGTCACTTTTAACGTCATTTTGAAACTAGAAAGTGTGCAGGTATATCAATTTTCGGTTTTTGTTATATGCGAGAAAATGTGAACTGTTCTTGATGACGTAAAGAATTACCGATGACGTCATGGAAAACGATGGTAAAACTGGCATGGAGCTAAAACGGCCCTTCGCCGCGACCTCCGTCTTGAAAGAACTGGTTCCTTTAGAATCATCGGCCGTCATGTTGACTCCTGAGGCTCCGCTTCCCCTGACCTTTAGCAGGAGGTCCTTCCTTGACCTCTGACCCCGTGGGATGCTGGTGGTGGTGGTGGCGGCGTCTGCGTGGGCGTGCTCGGTAGTGTCCTGCGGCCTGCTCCTGGCCTTGGGCCACGTCCTGGTTCTCCTGGTTGGAAGGTTTCCCCGGCGCCTTGCCTCAACTCACTCTTGCGATGGTGAGTTGTTTGTATGTGTGTGCATTATATATAATATATATATATATATATATATATATATATATATATATATATATATATATATATATATATATATATATATATATATATATATATATATATATATATATATATATATATATATGTATACACATATACATACATATATATGTATATATATGTACATATGTATAGACATATATATATATGTATGTATAATATATATTAATATATATATATATATATATATACGTATATGTGTAGAATGAATTCCTTTTATTTCTTTTATCAGTAAATTTTGCATATAATTACCCCAATGGTACTCCGTTTGTAACATATGTATTTCTCTTCTTTCCAAACTTCCCCTTTTATTAGTTCATGTATTTCATGTACAGCGTTTGTACCGGTTATGGAGTTATGATCATTGTTAGTTACTTAATAATAATAATATTATTATTATTATTATTATTATTATTATTATTATTATTATTTAGAAAGTCAGAAGGTTATGAACTTTCTTAAACTTTCACAAAAGAAAGAATCCCATCACTTGTAGGCTAACAGGAAGGAACAGTGTAAAAGGAAGTAAGGGCTTGTACAGTTGAATAATTCTTACTTCATTAATGGAAGACTAAGGTACTGAGGGTATCGTATAACCCCCTTGTGGAAAACAATGGCTATTTGATTTCAGATTCAGTTGGATAACGGTGCTTTATCGATTTGTTTCGTTGAATGTAGATGCCATTCTCCATACGACAAACACTTCTTGTAAGGTTTTGAAATATTTTCCCTTACCAATATCCTGCTTTCTACATTGATTACGTTTTATCATAATGCATTCTTGTCGGCTACTGGTGTATTTGTCATAAGTTTTACTGTGGAATGAAAACCAAAGGAGATGTAAAGTTAAGTCTTCGTATCGTCAGAACATCACGATGAGAAGTACCGTATGATTTGTATCGTGTATAGATTAAATCATTATTTCGACAACAGAGAATCCATTCCCTTTTTAGCTGCGCTCCTTTCTTATATGTTCCCTCGTAAAACAAAACGCCAAATGACATTTTGTTCATGGTGTTTCAATGTGATAATTCCTCCGACGATTGTCGTTCATTTTTTTTCGGCTCATATTTTCGTGTCGTCCAAGAAAATCAACACCAAGGCGTTCGAAAAGAATTCCATTGACAAGGTTGTGAGTGGTCGTTTGGGGCCATCTTCTGTAACTTATATTGCTGAGCTCTTTTGTTTACGGGCTCAGTTCATATATAGCCAATCTCTTGACAGTTGATTGCGCCTGGAATCTATACCCCTCGAGACTCAAGAGAGCGATCTCCAGCGTTTCAAGTCTCCTTGAAACACCTCACTTGAGCTTAGTTGATGTTGCCCTTTTACATCTAAACGAACTGCGTCAGGAATCATCTGAAGATTCTGGTGATTGTACGTGCGTCGAAATTAGAATTTTAGTTTACCGCTGGATTTATCTGTTCGTACAAGTAATCACATCTTTCTTTCGTTTATTCTCTTAGTAAAGTGGGTAGCGAGTCCAGATACAAGTCTTGTATTTCGATAAGAGAAAAAGCTTTTACATTGTATATGGATTTTTCTTCCTCTGAGAGGCATTGACTTGTGACCTACCTGTATAGAAATAAAACACGTATTTAATAGCTACTGAAACTAATTATTTGCGTGTCGAAATTAAAGATACATTAGAAATGATTGGTATTAACTGAATACTGCTACTGTGATACTGACTGTTTATTACAGCCTTTTCTCTCTTACATTGTTTGGTTGTAATCACCATTATTTCCTGCGCCTGGATGCCTCAGAGAGATATCAGCAACGGTTATTTACTTAAGTACTGAACCCACTCAACATGCTTAGCAAGATGCAGAGACCCTAATATGCATAACTCTTGTATTCCTGATGTGCAAAAGACCATTTAGTGATTTTTAAGCTTGATAATCACACGTTGCAAGTCATTACAGTCTTCGTCGCTGCACAATGTCATTTAGAAACTTAAACGTATAATTTCCCTGGTAACTCCTGAGGTACTCTCGTCTCAGCTGCTTTGAGTCCTGGGGTCCACACTAGAACTCTTCTGTACATCAACGTTTACCATCACTTACCGGACGCCCTTGTGCTGTGTCCCGTGCTTGCTCGCATAAGGGCGGTTTGTAATGTAAGCAGACTACTCGGCTGATCTTTTCGGGAAGCCGTGGTAGGATCACATATTGCTACTTTATGCAACCAAGGGTCCTGGTCCTAAGGTCCACACCCTTCAAGGCTCTTGCTCAGCTCTGAATCATTCCTCACCTAAGGGCTGGTATTATGAGAAGGACTGTCCTCGAATATAAGCACTTCATTTTAAAACTGCATCAACTAAATTTTATGAAGGTAAACTCAAAACAGAAAACAAGTGTAAAATCAGCAGTTGGTATTTGACGTTAAAGCTTATCTGGCACTCACACAAATTCCTCAGTTGAAGAGCACTGGGTTCGGAATGGCACAACATCTGTCTCACTGGGCATTCAGAGTTCAACTCTTCGATTGAACTATGGAGATACGTGATGCCAGTCTGTGATCCCTCTTTCCTGCAGTTGAGACGAAAAATTGACAAAACTACAATGATACAGTATTTACAGTACAATGGAGAAACAAATCCACGGGTACAAACATATTTAAAAATATTTGTGTACAGAGAGATTGAAAAGGGGAATCGAACAGATTCCCGGAAGCTGTCTTTATGTGTGTGTGTGTGTGTGTGTATATATATATATATATATATATATATATATATATATATATATATATATATATATATATATATATATATATATATATATATATATATATATATATATAAGCATTAAGCTACAAACGTCCTTTGATATCAACTCGCTGTACCTCGGAAATAATATATTTTCATATATGTTACCCGAAGGGGAATTTTTCTAGTTGATAATAAGTTCGTCGCCTCTTGGGCTCGAACCACGGAAGACAAGAACTCAGGACTACAGTGACGCGCATTTTAACCTCACGGACGTTTGTAACAATGCTTGTATATGAATCACGGTGATGTGATACAAATTAAAATTCATATATATATATATATATATATATATATATATATATATATATATATATATATATATATATATATATATATATATATATATATATATATATATATATATATATATATATTATATATACTGAGGATTTGTTTATATTTATATATATATTTTATATATAGTACATATTTTATATTTACCTACTATTTGTTTCTCCATTTATTAGTATTTTTTTAATTAGTACAATTTTATTATTATTATTATTATTATTATTATTATTATTATTATTATTATTATTATTATTATTATTATTATTATTATTATGTGTATTTGCGTGAGTGGAACTAGAGCTAGTGACAGTCGGAATGACTGAGCGAAGCTGGTTACTTGGCACCGCCGACTACTGCCACTTCCTATCTTGCCTCATTACCTCTTTGCTATGTAGGGAACGTAAGAAATACATCGAGGAGGGAAAAAAAGTGAAAGGGGAGTTTGTTTTTTCCTCTAATTACTACGTAGTCTTTAGTCGAGAGGAATAAAGAGAATTTGTCTCCTGAAGTGAGCATAAGAAATGCCCCAAGGTATTTCGGGAGCTCTGAATGCTCTTCACGGGAGAGCTGGAGAGGACAAAAGACTGGTGTGGATAGGGTTGACTTGTTTTATGGCCCGACTCTTCCGCCATCCCTCTTGCTTCACTTCAGAGAGAGAGAGAGAGAGAGAGAGAGAGAGAGAGTCAGTCATCACAGTACAAGCTACACGATGCCACATACTAAACATATATCTGGTCAGGGCTTGTGGGTTAATCTTTGGCAGTTGCTATTGGGAGAAATGGGAAATGTGATTGGTAAATTGTACTTAGTGTTGTTTTCTTCCGATAGCAACCCAAAACAACTCGGTTAAACCTGTCAGTGTTGTTTCTTCCGATAGCAACCCAAAACAACTCTGTTAAATCTGTCAGTGCTGTTTCTTCCGATAGCAACCCAAAACAACTCGGTTTAACTGGACTGGTGGACTTTCTTTGGCAAAATGAACTATAACGAAATATTTCATTCAGTGATGGATTGTTTTTTTATATATTGTCGCAGCTGCATTTACGGTATGCGTATTTATAAAGTATACTGTTCATCATGAAAATAATTATAAGTGGCTACAGTATCAGAGATTATGGCAAGGTGATGCATATTATTATTATTATATTATTATTAGTATTTTTTTCAGTAGATGAAACATTCATATGAAACAAGCCCACAGAGGCCATTGACTTGAAATTCAAGCTTCCAAAGAATATGGTGTTCATTAGGAAACACAGAAAGAAGTGATCCCACTTATAAGCTTGTCATATATTGTAATCTTTGGCCACCAACATAAAACTAAAACTTGCTTACTGAGGTCATATAGTCAGATATTTAATACTTTTTTTTTTTATTTAGCAACGCAAGCGAAATTACTGCTGCAGAAATCGTCCCAAACTTTAAACATTCTCTTTCCGCAGTTAACAAAATTAATGTAACTCAAGGTATAGTAAGTTTTTGTATGTAGATTGAAGTTGTACACAGCACCTGTTCAGATGGAATCATAAAAAGCAAAAATGGAATTATGACCAGGTGACGGATCCAAAGCCTTGGAATTCACCGGTCACAGCTCATGAGAAAGACTTATTCATCTTCAAGCGAAACCGCTGTTTTCCAATGGATTTAACCCTTAACTCTTGTAATATCTTTGGCTTTTATTAAAGCCTGGGGCTATCCCCCTCTTATGCGCCCCCTTAGGGAGTTAGTACTGTTAGTGCATCTCACGTGGTGCACCGTAGTCATTACAGTACTTGAGGTTCTTTGCAGCGTCCCTTCGGCTTCCAGCTGCAACCCCTTTCATTCTTTTACTGTACCCCCTTTCATAATCTTTCTTCCGTCGTACTTTCCTCAACCCTGTTCTACGTAACAATTGTTGTATAGTGCAACTGCGAGGTTTTTCTCCTGTTACACCTTTTAAACTTCTTGGTCTCAATTTCCCTTTCAGTTCTCAGTGACCACACAGGTCCCAGCGCTTGGCTTTAGCCTAAATTTAATATCCCTTCCTCTCTTATGCGCTTCAAAACATATTTAGATAGCTTTACTTGGATGAGCCTCGCTACTCAAAATATGATCAGGAATATTTGGGAAGCGCCTATAAAGCTTGAGGTTTAATTCGTGATTATATTATCTACTAATCTCACGTGAGGAGAGGGGAAACGATAAAAGGGTCAGATTGGAGGGGACAGGGAGCTTGGGAAACGCATCATCTCCCACAGCTAATTCCCCTGGATCGCCATCACTCATGTCGTAATCTGAATTTTTTTTTCTTTTTTTTACGGATGATTTCTTCATTAATTATCTGTTCTTTTTGCGCATGTTATTCCTCCCGTTTCATTCACATATTTATATTTAGACAACACCTTGCTTTATGGTTCTGCGTATCAGATTTGACATGCGCAGTTGTATTTTTGACGAGATAGCACGAGTAAGCAAATCACAAAATGACCTCACATTTTCAGAACTGCTGCTAAAGCTTTTGAGAGATCATATATCAGAGATAGCTTTGGTATGTGTAGCCTATAGCCGTTGATACATACAAGTGAGTGCTACGGTACAACGGTGGTGAGGTTAGAGTGGCTGACCAGTGTTTGTAAGGTATATCTACATGTGGAAAGGGCTTCAGAAAAATAGATGAAGGTGGTGACTTTTCCATCACGTTAAGTTAAAGTTGATTTAGGTGACTAAGAACTAAATTTACCGGGCTTAAAGTTGATTTAGGTGACTAAGAACTAAATTTACCGGGTAATATTTGTGGCATGTCTTTGAATTTGAAAAAGGCAGATGACAGAAGGACTGAAAGGGAGGAAGTGCAGGTCTAATCAAAGGAGTGTGTGTTTGGAAGAAGCAATCATGTGAGAAGTTTGAGAGTAAAGTGAAAGTCCGTACGTGGCATGCATGGACCTTGGGAAAGTTTGGTAGAATTGATAGAAGGGCATACGCGGTATATAGAAGTTGAGTGATCAAAAGTTTTCGTATTGGAAACCCCTCGGCCCTTAGCTGCAACCTCATTCATCCCTTTACTGTACCTCCGTTCGTATTCTTTCTTCCATTTTACTTTCCAGCCTCTCCTAACAGTTGATTCCTAGTGCAACTGCTTTGAGGTTTTCCTCCTGTTACACCTTCCAAACCTTTTTGCTGTTAATTTCCGTTTCAGAGCTGAATGACCTCATAGGTCCCAGTGCTTGGCCTTTGGCCTAAATTCCATATTCTACCTGTATTTCAAACTTCTCGAGAGAATATCTAACGTGAGAGGAGTCACTGCTCCCGAGTTCGATTCTCCGGCCGGCCAATGAAGAATTAGAGGAATTTATTTCTGGTGATAGAAATTCATTTCTCGGTATAATGTAGTTCGGATTCCACAATAAGCTGTAGGTCCCGTCGCTAGGTAACCAATTGGTTCTTAGCCACGTAAAATAAATCTAATCCTTCGGGCCAGCCCTCTCTAGGAGAGCTGTTAATCATCTCAGTGGTCTGGTTAAACTAAGGTATACTTGTGACTTTCGTTTTCGTGTGAAAGTGGGTGGGTCTGTGTCAGGTGTTTGTGGATGCTTGAGAATTCATCTTGAAGGAAGGAATAATCCGAAAGTCATAGAAAGGACAAGAAGCGAGAGCTAAAGAGCAAATTTGAACAAGGGCAAAGTGGTGGGGGTAAATGGGAGACAGGAGGAAGGAACAGTGAATGTTAATATGGAGGTTGGTAGAATGAAAGAGTGCTTGGTGCTATGGGATATTTTTTAAGTACAGATGAATCAATAAAGGTGCAGCGTATGTACAAAATATTGGGAGGCGGCTTCTGTTACCTGTGGACTCCAGGGTCGCATTTATGAAGAGATTTCTGACCCAACCCTCCTTAATAGAAGTGAAGCGTAGATGCTGAGCTCAAATGAAAGTACTAATATGAATCTTTAGAGATGAACTGTCTGCACAGGATGGGTGACATAAGTTGAAATGAGAAACGAAAAAGGTTAGCATTAGTATAGGGATGGATCACAGTCTCTTTGATATGATCTGACCATGTGGAGAGAATAGGTAATGATAGGTTCGTGGAAGCGATGTATAATTCAGAAGTGTTTGGAACGAGGAAGAAATGAATGCATAGAAAGTGCTAGAAAAAGTATGAATATGGCAGTGACTGATGCTGTTTTTGTCTCAGGAGCAACATCCAGTTCGTGGTGAGGTGGGTACCATTCCTACCTGTCAAGCCAGAGGTCATAGGTTTGCCTCCTGGTCAAGGACAGGTGGATGGGTACTTTCCGCTGACCTAATCAGTGAATTCTGTATCGGAATTAAACGACTATGGTGGATGCTTTAAAAGTGGGCACTGGGTCAATAACCTCAACCCATCAGAGGTCTTGATCATTTCCTAGAAGGCCGACAACTTTCTGGCACAAATTTTGAATTATGATTAAATAATTAAGTTACGATTAAAGGCCTGGATGTATCAAATCCTGCACTTTTTACGGAAACACTTGTTTTGAAAACAACAGAAGCCACCCAGGGATAACTTAAAATATAAAGGTTTAGTCGCCCACTTTACCTTAGTCAACTCCTCAAGGAACAGAGCTGACCAATAAAGATTTAAAACAAGTAAAAAATGCGCCGAAGTTTCTTCGGCGCAATCGAGTTTTCTGTACCGCGTATAATCAAGGCCACCGAAAATAGATCTATCTTTTGGTGTCTCGGTATAATTACGGCTCGGTGGTGGCCGATATAGTTGCCAGACGCACGATTATGGCTAACTTTAACCTTAAATAAAAAAAAAAAACTACTGAGGCTAGAGGGCTGCAATTTGGTATGTTTGATGATAGGAGGGTGAATGATCAACATACCAATTTGCAGCCCCTCTAGCCTCGGCAGTTTTTAAGATCTGAGGGCGGACAGAAAAAGTGCGTACGGATCTCTATAATAGCTTTATTTTGCAGAAAACTAAAAAAACTACTGCTAAGAATTAACTCTATAAAACAGCACTCCGCCGAGTTAGTTAAAATTCCCATTTAGGGTCAGCTTTCAAAACGCAAGACTAATCATCCACTCACCCTAGGAATTTCACACATCAAAAGGCCAAGAGACTCGTAGACCTTCGGATGGAAATGTTTACCAGAGAGAGAGAGAGAGAGAGAGAGAGAGAGAGAGAGAGAGAGAGAGAGAGAGGAGCATCTTCGGAGCATAGAATGTCATAACAGAGTTTGTTTCCCATACGCAACTCTCGACAGCGACGAATTATTTATGACAACTCTTGACATCCTGCGGGTAAATAAAAAAAGGAAGCTGGCAACATGAACCACATTCTAAGGATGATTTGTTATATGCCCAGCATTAGATTCTTATCAGTCTCTCTCTCTCTCTCTCTCTCTCTCTCTCTCTCTCTCTCTCTCTCTCTCTCTCTCTCTCTCTCGTAAACCGCAAAGAACCAACGCCAACCTTAATGGCAGTCTCTTAGTGCCACGCCCAAGTGTGTCCTTTTTAGAAAGCCACGTTCTTAAGTGAATGAGAGTCTAATCTCTCTCTCTCTCTCTCTCTCTCTCAGTGGTGAACGAAGCGGCATAACAAGCACATACAGGAAAACTATTCACGCCAGTAAGTAATATTCTAAAATCTGGAAGCTTTCACCGTAAAATTTTCGGATCAAACCCACAGTCAGTATCAAACGATACACGCGATAAATACAAATAAGTAAAAAAATGCACCAAAGTTTCTTCAGCGCAATCGAGTTTTCGGTACAGCCGCTACAGCGCATAATCAAGGCCACCGAAAATTGATTTATCTTTCGGTGGTCTTGGTATAATGCTGTATGAACCGCGGCCCATAAATTTTTAATCACGGCCCGGTGGTGGCCTATCGTATATCGTTGCCAGAAGCACGATTATGGCTAACTTTAACCTTAAAATAAAAACTACTGAGGCTAGAGGTCTGCAGTTTGATATGTTTGATGACTGGAGGGTGGATGATCAACTTACCAATTTGCAGCCGTCTATCCTCGGTAGTTTTTAAGATCTAAGGGCGGACGGACAGACATAGCCGGCACAATAGTTTTCTTTCACAGAAAACTAAAAAAGCCCGTGATCTCTAACACACCAGAACTCGCAGTCGTTACGATTATTTGACCAATAAGGCTGTTGCGCAGAGGTAAATCCTAGTTGAGCCGTTCAGATCCGTGCCCCAGCTGACACAGGATCGGCAGATGCAGAGTAAACGTCGGCATGAATGGACGGGAAGTGGCTTTTGCACC
>NC_089762.1:4424975-4437475 GCF_040412425.1 Macrobrachium rosenbergii
ATATATAATTGTGAATATCTAATTTAATGTTCAATGGGCTTGTATTGTTTTTATTAGCTTATTTTACGTCAAATTATTTTTGTGTATTGAAACAAAACTGATGACATGTACATAAGAGAGAGAGGTCGTACATAAGAGAGAGAGAGAGAGAGAGAGAGAGAGAGAGAGAGAGAGAGAGAGAGCATTGGCGGTGAACCTTTTGGGTGGCGAGAGACCAACATGGCGTCAGCAAGACTTCCTTTGGGAAATCTCATGTTACTCTGCAAGAATTTTGACTAGGAAATACTCGAGTGTCCCTGTAAGTGGATTGAAAATGGAGAAATGTTGTCTAGAAAGATCCCCGTGGAATAATCCGAGGTATGGCCAGTGCTTTTTCCTCTTCGTTTGTCCCTTCCATCTAATGTTTGAAACACAAACATGACGTTTGTGTGTGCAGTATATATATATATATATACATATATATATATATATATTATATATATATATATATATATATATATATATATATATATATATATATATATATATATATATATATATATATATATATATATATATATATATATATATATATATATATAAGGACGACAGTCGAAAGGCCTCCCAGCACTCCAGTGTTTCTCTTTCCTTCGTGGATTTTGTCTTTATTTATATATTCATCACGTTCCATATTTTCGTGATTCAGTTATGTATATGTATAGTATGCCAGCATATCTTATGTATTTATATTAAAATAGAAATAAATAATATTTTTCAAACCAAAAAAAATCAAAGCGAAAACTCCATTGAAGATTATGCTTGTGAAATTGGCCTGCCATATGATCTGAAATTCCATTGAATTTTAACAACTGGGCTTATTCATTTTGTTTCTGGAGTTGAGTGAAATATCTTTAGTATTTAGATTAACTGTTAGGAATTGCAAATGAGACGTTATTTTCTGTTTACTGTATAATTGATCAGATGTTAATAGTGTGGTAACGGTCGTTGGTTAGTGTGTTGTTTGGTTCTAATGCTAACGTTTGAAGCCGTGCTTGCTTGCGTCCAAGCATCGTACTCGATCGAAGTATAATTGGAATAACACATGAATGCGTCTGCTACGTTCGTGGATTTATTGAATTTCTGTTTTAAGCTTGTGGTAATGTAGAATGTATAATTTAGTGAATCATATAGTTATGTTCACGGTTTTACAAACGGGTTTTATCCGCAGACTCAATGAATGGCTGACTTGATATGAATTAGGGAGGCCGGTTTGAAGTGTACTGATATAGGTTCTTTTGTTTTATTTGGAAGATGCGTCATGCATTGCATGTACGGTAGTCCGTTCAAAGTCATTGTTTCCGTATATTTTGAACCTTTGTAGGGTAATGGAGTAAGGCATTTGAGAGGCGAACGCTTTGCGGGAAACATTGATCGACGGTGTCTTTGAAACACGTCCACCACCGTTTGAATTTCCAGCTTCTCGCTCCAGACTTCGATGACTGCCGGCTTGATCATCACGAACTGTGTTGCACCGGCGTCGATTGCTATAGAACCCATGTGTGTATGTGTGTTTCTGCGAGCAGGATGTTGTGAGTGGGTGTGTTGTGTTGTGTTGTGTTGTGCCGGGTCCTTTAGTATTGGATTGGCGCTTCCCGTTCTCTGCTTTTCGTGACGTCATGCCATGCGCCGCGTCACGTCTGAGTCAGCCCCCTGTGTTTCCCCGAGTCCGAACAGTCTGACTCTGACTTCGACGGTTTGCTGATGATGGAGTTGAACTTCGGAGTAAAATGTTGATACCAGAATAGTAAATGAGACGCTTACGTACTTCATCGTGAGGATGAGAACGATTTTTCCCGCATTGTACGAAGCTACGGTGTCGGTGATTACGCCGAAGTCACCGCAAGCGTAAACAAAGAGCGGGACTCGTCTGACCTTAGCAGCAACATAGTGAGGTTGGGCGGGTGAGACCCGTAGGCTCTCCTCACACAAGGCAATGGAGTCTTGGAGACAAGTGGTGTCGGAGATCTCGGGGATAACGTATTTCGTACACCATAGAACACTGGCGCTCTATTGTTCTCCATGATGCTTGATAATGGGCGTGGTGTAAATTGTTCAGGGTCGCTTTTCATTGTACAAAGAGTCGATGAATGAAAAATCTCCACAGATGTCGATGAAAAGACATTCCGGTGCCATGTCTGTCATGGATCAGATTTTGAATTTTAAGAACAGCCCGAAACTTCGCTTCGCCTGGAGGAAAGGTAGGTTCTGCTGGTCGGGCCTTGGGCCAGTGATGTGTTGTTCTTCTGTTATGTGGCTGGCAGGGCGTTGAAAGGAATTCGAATTACATGCACCTGAAATATGTATTCTGTCTGATGGTCGGTCACATATATATATATATATATATATATATATATATATATATATATATATATATATATATATATATATATATATATATATATATATGTGTGTGTGTGTGTGTGTGTGTGTGTGTGTGTGTGTACGTATATATGTATGGAAAATATTGTATGAAACGTCAAAAAGAAAGTTACACACCTATTTGAATTAAGAATTGATTTCACGCTATTTCAATCCGGCCCAAAGCAGTTTTATTTCATCTGGTATGCTGCCGTACTCATGACATTGGAAATAATATAATAATAATATAATTTATAATAACGCGTTATAATAATCCTAAATATAACATTGCAACAAACTCGGAAAGCTGTAAATCTCATGACATTCTCTTTCATCAACCTGAGGTCAGCTCTTTTTAAAGAGAAACAAAATGCGTCAATGCGCATCATGTGGTGACCTTGGCTGATATCTCATCAATAGCAGCATTGGGTCATGTTATGCAAAACCTATTGAATACTGTGTATTTGAATGTTCAACATTCTGAGACATTTCCTTTTTGGCGGCCTTGTCTCTCTTTTTCGCCGCTGTGTGTGTGTGTGTGTGTGTGTGTGTGCTGTTGTTGTGTTTGTTGTTGTTGTTGTTGGGGAGATTGCGTTGCAACATTTCCCTCGTATTGATTTGCAAATCGTTTGTTGACGCCTGGCCGCTTCTTTTAATTGGGGTCAGCGATAGAATGAAGTGTCCCCGGCCTTGGCTGGTCATCTCTTGAAGTTTGTCTGTCCCTCTACCTTCACTGTAATTAGATTTCTTTTAATCTAATCTCTCTCTCTCTCTCTCTCTCTCTCTCTCTCTCTCTCTCTCTCTCTCTCTCTCTCTCTCTCTCTCTCTCTCTCTCTCTCAGGCTAAATATTGTGAGAGGGAAAACTGCATCAAATCATGATCTTTTTCCATATATCCTCTTTTAATCTAACCTCTCTCTCTCTCTCTCTCTCTCTCTCTCTCTCTGGCTGAGTATTGTGAGAGGGAAAACTGCATCAAATCATGATCTTTTTCCATATATCCTCTTTTGATCTAAAAACTCTCTCTCTCTCTCTCTCTCTCTCTCTCTCTCTCTCTCTCTCTCTCTCTCTCTCTCTCTCTGGCTGAGTATTGTGAGAGGGGAAATTGCATCAAATCATGATCTTTTTCCATGTATCCTCTTTTAATCTAAACACTCTCTCTCTCTCTCTCTCTCTCTCTCTCTCTGGGTGAGTATTGTGAGAGGGGAAATTGCATCAAATCATGATCTTTTTTCATATATCCTTTGGAAGGCCTTAACCTTTCTTGAAAGTAGAGAAAGACAGAGGTGAAAGCTATTTATACATTCCATACAACTAGACAATATGATTTTCAAGCTGAATTCACCAAGATCTATGAAGTCTGGGAGGAAAATCACTCAGATTCCATCCGTGAAAATGTCCATTTCTTGAGAAGGCCGCCTGTCGCAGATCTGAGCACCCCCCACCCCATCTACCACTACCCACCCAATCGTTCCCGCCGCCATTACCAATCTCCCCCCC
Organism: Macrobrachium rosenbergii; assembly: GCF_040412425.1. Lineage (NCBI taxonomy): Eukaryota > Metazoa > Arthropoda > Malacostraca > Decapoda > Palaemonidae > Macrobrachium > Macrobrachium rosenbergii. The sequence continues at coordinate 4,428,872 of NC_089762.1, forward strand.
CCCACCCAGTTCCAGTTCCCCCAATCCTTCTTCTTGTCTTCCATCCCATCCCCTTCAGCTCAGCTCTCCATTCATGTTGCTCACTCACCCCTTCCAGTTCCCCTCACCCACGTATATTCTCGCTGTTTACCTTCCTCCACCCGTTCTCTCCGGATTGCCTCACTTACCTCTCCTGTCTTTTCTTCCCCTCACCCTTCTCTCCCTCAGCTACAACTTGCCCTCTGCTCTCTCTCTCTCTCTCTCTCTCTCTCTCTCTCTCTCTCTCTCTCTCTCTCTCTCTCTCCACCCCCGTTCCCTCCTAATCTCATTATCTTGACTCTTTTTCATCACATCTTTTCATTCATTTCTCCGGCCGTATATTTTTTTTCTTTTCGTACTCGGGGTGAGCGGGTCTATTATTATTATTATTATTATTATTATTATTATTATTATTATTATTATTATTATTATTATTATTATTGATAATAACTGTTCTCTTTTATTTTCAATTAGTTTTACACCGTATGCATTTAAGTACAAAAGTTTAATATCTTGCTGACTTATTAAATTTGGGACAGAGTGTAAACACGAGAGAGAGAGAGAGAGAGAGAGAGAGAGAGAGAGAGAGAGAGAGAGAGAGAGAGAGAGAGAGAGAGAGAGAGATCCATACTTTGCCCTGAATGATGGGCACAGGTGGGTGTATGAGGCATTTGTGGGTCACTTGCCGTAGGAAGATCTGGGATAATATGAGGTTAATTTGAGCGAATAATATTTCACCCATAAGGAGTTTTTGTGGAGAATTGACTTAATTTAATTAAATTGAAGACGTTAAGCAATATATTTTGGAAGCAGCTCGGCACGTAATTTGAATTGTTCTTCGTTATTTTCTTGGATGTTGATATGCATGAGAGAGAGAGAGAGAGAGAGAGAGAGAGAGAGAGAGAGAGAGAGAGAGAGAGAGAGAGAGAGAGTATGACGTATGTTTTTAGTGTTCAGTCATGAATTACTTAGAATACCGAGTAGTTTAATTTTTTTCTGGTTATACAAAACTGTCGGAAGTTTACTTTTTCCTGGTTATACAAATCTGTTGTAAGTTTTTTTTTTCCTGGCTATACAAAGCTTTCGAAAGTTGATTTTTTTCCTGGCTATACAAAGCTGTCTGGATATACAAAGTTTATTGATTTTTTCCTGGCTATATACAAAGTTGATTTTTTCTGGCTATACAAAAAGTTGATTTTTTCCTGGCTATACAAAGCTTTCGAAAGTTGATTTTTTTCCTGGCTATACAAAGCTTTCGAAAGTTGATTTTTTTCCTGGCTATACAAAGCTTTCGAAAGTTGATTTTTTTCCTGGCTATACAAAGCTTTCGAAAGTTGATTTTTTCCTGGCTATACAAAGCTGTCGAAAGTTTTTTTTTCCTGGCTATACAAGTTGAGCTATACAAAGCTGTCAAAAGTTAATTTTTCCTGGATATACAAAGCTTGTCGTACAAAGTTTAGTTGATTTTTTTTACAAAGCTTTAGTTAATTTTTTCCTGGGTATACAAAGATTATTTTTTTCCTGGGTATACAAAAAGTTAATTTTTCCTGGCTACAAAATAGTTTATTTTTTTTTCAAAGCTGTTAATTTTTCGCTATACAAAAAGTTGATTTTTTTCGTGGCTATACGAAGCTATCGAAATGTGATTTCTTTCCTGGCTATACAAAACTGTCGAAAGTTTATCTTTTACTTGGCTACACAAAACTGTCAAATTGCGATGTATCTTTCTAGTTAGATATCCAGTGACTGTTGATGATTGCTGCTCAGCAATATAAAAATTACTTTAACGACTTTCCCATACGACTTTCTCAATAGTAGCAATTTTTAAATGAAATTGATTTCGTGTTGAAACTGATTTTACCGATCGTTTCTCTGCCTTTTTTTGGCAGAAAATATAATCTCCAGTTCGTAGGTTTTTTTGGCGAAGTACTTGGGCTGTGTACCTAAGTTTTTATTAAATAATCTACCGATATCCTTTTTACAACGATAAGGGGAGATGGTTACTCGTGAATTTCAAGAGAAGGGAAGAATCTGCAAGTTCTATTGGCCCTCTGTTGACCCTCATCGTTGTTTATGAAGAATAAGGATATGGAAGACTTGAAGTTATGGATCTATACCATGAGAGAGAGAGAGAGAGAGAGAGAGAGAGAGAGAGAGAGAGAGAGAGAGAGAGAGAGAGAGAATATTTGTGAAGTGTCAGATTTAATAAATTCATTATTCTGTCTGTCTTATATTTTATTGATGTTCTGGTGAATTTCATGCGATATCGATTAATAAAATATGACGCGTGGGATTTTTTTTATTTTTATTTTGGGTATTTACGGCGAAGGTATTAGTTATTATAGAGTAGTGACGTATTAAGATTCTACAAGAAGTAATTGACAACTAGACACACTATATATATATATATATATATATATATATATATATATATATATATATATATATATATATATATATATATATATATATATATATATATATATATATATTATACGTACACAGTATATGTAATATATATATGATGTGCGTGGATATGTGCGTGTGGTTGTGCAAGTAAATCAAGATGAAAAATTCCCATATAAATCAATCAAAGGGAGAAGAGAGGAGCGGCAAATTTCGCATAGTGCCTCTACCCCTTTTCAGGCAGTTATGGCTGTGTTCGGACACAGACTTCTTAATCTCTGGCTATCATGGGATATGGACTTGATTGGATTCCAGATGAGTGTTCCATCTTTCGAATGGGATCCCGAAAGATCTGGTCAGTCCTGTCTGGTTCCCATGACCTTTGGCATGGATTTGTTAATCTGAATTGAAGCAGCTTCAGGTATCAGATCGTTTAAACTACGCACAATTCCTTAAACAGTTTAGGATGCATCCCAGTATATACTTTAGTTAGTGCTACTTTTACAGTAAAAAGAAAAATATCGTAGAATTTTTTTTGTACTCTATAATCGCTGGTGTTCGATTTTTCTCAGTGGCAAACTTTCTCTCGTGAAACCAACACATTTAACATTGCAAGGTATTCTGCACGCGCCAGTATCTGGCTATGTTTCACAAACCTTACTGATTCCATCGAAGTATAGGATTTTTTATCCCGTTGCTATTTGTTTCTTTTAGTTGCTAGTTGAAAGTATAAAAAAACACAAAAAAATTTATTCGTTTTGGAAACCGCTTTTTCAAAGACGCCTTTGGGGTATCTCAGGAAAGATGGCTGTTTATATACGATTTCAAGTTTCTTGTCCTTGTACTCAGGGACATGAATCGCCAAGGGATTTGTAAAATAAGGTTATTTGCGAATCCAATCTTTACTGAAATATTATTTAGCCAAAGAAATGAATGTTGGCTATACCGAGAAATTTGGTGATATCCTTTATTTTTAATGGTATATCCTGTAAAGGACTTTTGTTATCCTCTTACCACGCTGTTTAAAGGTAATTCTTTACTTATTAGAGTTGATTTTTTTAATATTTTAGAAACTTTTATATTTGTATGATTATATTATATAATGTATGTATGTATATGTATATATACATGCGCACAAACACACATATATATTATTTTTCTCTATATATGTGTATGTATATATATGTATATATATATATATATATATATATATATATATCATACATACATACAGCACGCAGATCAATTCAGCGGTTTTTAAATTTCACAAGAAAGTACAATAATAAATGAATCTACCACAATAACGAAGGAAATGGAACATATATGAATAATTATTGCTTAGATGAAAACGTCCCATTATTATTTAATAACTTCCGCCCATTTTTCGATTGATTTTATGAATGGGCAGCACAGTGGAGTATTTTCACCCCCGGGGAAACTACTCGTAGAGACAAAGACCACAAAACTTTTCAAGTTTCCCCGGAGGCAGATAGATCTCTTCATCCGAAATAAACTGAGTAACCTCCACAGTGAGTCAGTTTATGAGAGATACTGCGTGCTGCTGAGTCAGAGGTGAGTAAGTCAGAATATTGGGGGAAATGAGTTTCCCTCAGGGGAAAAACAGAGGAATGTACTTTTCATTTGTTTAGTTTGAGTTTTTCTCTCACTTTTGATGGTTAAAGGGTTAGGTACCTTTTATTTAGTTTTAGCTTTCTGTAAAAGAAAACTGTTGTGCCGGCTTGGTCTGTCCGTCTGCACTTTTTCTGTCCGCCCTCAGATTTTAAAAACTCCTGAGGCTAGATGGCTGCAAATTGGTATGTCGATCATCCACCCTCCAATCATCAAACATACCAAATTGCAGCCCTCTAGCCTCAGTAGTTTTTGTTTTAAGGTTAAAGTTAGCCATAATCGTGATTCTGGCAACGATATAGGACAGGGCACCACGGGGTAGTGCTTAACGTTTCATGGACCGCGGCTCATACAGCATTATACCGAGACCACCGAAAGATAGATATATTTTCGGTGGCCTTGGTTATACGCTATAATCACTTGAAAACATACATCAATGCTGTTATAACCTTATTGAGGTGAGTCGGGAGGAAGTATAGTATTCAACTTGGTTTACAGTAAAAATATCTCAAAATAGGTTTGGTCAAGAAAAAACCCAAACCTTTGCCGTGTTACTGAATAAGAACTGTGTAAAATTGCTAAGATTTTTTATCCAGAAATTTTATAACTATATTCACTTTGACAAGAGACAAGCTCTTGGTTCTTGAGGATTCATGATAGGCATAAGCTGATTTTCATAATTGATCTTCACTTATTGAAGAGTGGTGGGTATAAGTTGCACAAAGATTTTCTCCAGAGATAAATTTTTTTATGTCTTTTACAAACGTCTGTAAATTAAGTACTCTTATTCATGTAAAATTTATACGTATTTATTCGTTTTGAAGTATAAAAGCAGCCATAGTTATTCTGAAAAGTTCGAAGCCGCTTTACTTTCTCAGAGCATAAGCCGATATGTATCTATAAAATCAACCTTTTACAAGTTCAGATTTTGGATATGGACATGAATAGATGCGTAGACAAACCGGTGAAAATGTAATAATTTCAATAGAGAGATTTCTATATTTTTATTTTTGGTTATATCTGTTTGTAGTTTGATTTAGCGTTATTTAATTGTCGAATTGTTTATTGAATTAATCTTTTTTTCTTTCTTTTCCGCAGGTATGTATTGCCCAGTGTACCTTGGTTTAGAAAAGGTATGTCAATTCGTTTAGAGAGAGAGAGAGAGAGAGAGAGAGAGAGAGAGAGAGAGAGAGAGAGAGAGAGAGAGAGAGAGAGAGAGAGATTCCTATTGCCCGTTGTGGGTCAGTATGTTTGAAACCACAGGCAGAGATAAATTTCTCTGTGGCGCCGTACATTAATGGGATTCTGAGTTTGCTGAAATGTACCTAGATTTTTCGTGGGTTGTGGTTTCACGGATGTAAAGTTGACCCTTAGTTCTATTGTTGGAGAGTTCTGTCACCTTCATGGCTGTGGATGTCGTTCTTTATGTTAACTACTGAGAATGTTGTTATGCCTTTTAGTGTTAAATTTTAATGTGTATGGCTGCTTCAGACAGCGCATAGGGAGTCACGCCTTTTCCACCTCTATTGATTTCCCAACCCCTTCGCCCTATCGTAGACATAGTGTATCTGCGTGCAGACAAACATCTTCCCTGGTAGGTTATCTTCCCACTATCGATTTATATATCGATTTGGAGGATAAGTGTTTGATTGTCGACTTGAAGCTGACAGAGGAGCTCTGGGAGACTTCTTAGAGAGACTTCTAAGAGAGGCGGCAGGCATCCTCGTCCGTCTTTTGGGACAGATAAGATCTCCGGCTCTCCGTTGTCAAGAGGCTGGTGGCACCAGTTCCATTTCTTGTTTTATTTTTTATTCCGCACCACCAGTATCACTTGTCTTCTTCTTCTTCTTTCTTTTTTACAACACGCTTCCTCTGTAGGCGGTGAGTGCCGTCAGTACACTTCATGTGGGTGCACTGTAGGCATTACTTAAGGGTCTTGGCACCGTCCCTTCGGCCCCTAGCTGCAATCCATTTCATTCCTTTTTCCGCACATCATTTCTTCCATCTTACTTTCCACCCTCTCTAACAATTATTTCATAGTGCAACTGCTTTGAGGTTTTCCTCCTGTTGCACCTTTCAAACTCTTTCAATTTACCTTTCAGCTCTAAGTCACCTCATAGATCCCAGCGCTTGGCATTTGTCCTCTCAGCCTGACTAGCGTTCCTTATCCCTATTGCGACAGTCTCCTGTCCCCCACCCCTGCCCCCCAACCCATCACCGCCTTAGTATCCAGCAGTTTTTGCGTGCGCCACAACACAACAGCTTTTGGCTTAGTTTTGCCTGGTTTAGTGGGGTTTTATTTTCGCGCTTCAAGACTGGAACTGTTTGGGGTTTTTAATCAATAAGGCTAGCCGTCGCGTCTTGTCATTTCGGTGCCTGCTTTATTGTGCTTGTTTCTTCGAAGCCTCTTTTGAGGTGTGGTGCTTCTAGTGTTCATATACTTGTCTTACCTTACTGTTTCCTGTGTAATCCTTTTATATATATATATATATATATATATATATATATATATATATATATATATATATATATATATATATAAATTTCTGGCTCCTATCAGGATCGAACCCAGGTTTTGCAATTGAAAGGCAAGGGCCCTGCCCATTTGTATGGCCTAGTGGGCAGCGCCCTTGCCTTTCAACTGAAAGACTTGAGTTCGATCCTGATATGAGTCAGAAATATATTTCTGTTCCACACGTGATTGATTATATATATATATATATATATATATATATATATATATATATATATATATATATATATATATATATATATATATATATGTGTGTGTATTTCATTTCAGGTAAATATGTTTACACAACACAACTTGTACATCATTTAAAATGACATACACTAAAGTTTGCCATGTACTAAAAGAAGCTTCATCCCTGTCTCTACCTTATTTCTAGTTGTCTCGTTTGAGAAGTGATTCTTCCCCTTACTCTGCAGCGGGAATAGTCGCCACTTCGTAGGTTAAATATGTACCTATGAAATATATATAACGTGCGAATGAGATCATGGGCGACTCTCGTAAATGTCATGAGCTCAGTCGAGACCTCATATTTTTGTCATCATGCGCTATGAGTGGGAAGGCCCCGTGTCCCAGTGGATTATTTTATGTATGTAGTAATTTTCTCTTTTCAGGTCACTCTGTACATACAGTGGAGTTGTGTGTGTGTGTGTGCTTTGTTAAATATAGATATTAATGTAAATATTTATAGTAAATGAATGGAGTTTCCCTTCACCCATTAATTTAAAGCTAGTGTTGTTTGCTTTTTTTACGACTGTTCAGTAATAATAATAATAATAATAATAATAATAATAATAATAAATTCACACTTCACAAGCATTCCTCCCCAAAGGACTCTCGAGTGAGGGGGCAACGGCGCTACCAACTGAGCCACGAAGGTAGCGGCTCCCCCCCCCCCCTTTCCTCTTACTTTGGAGTCTTGCGTTTGATCCCAGTGTGAGAGAAATTTATACCTCCTGTAAACGTGCTTTCATATCTCTCTCTCTCTCTCTCTCTCTCTCTCTCTCTCTCTCTCTCTCTCTCTCTCTCTCTCTCTCTCTGATTTAGTATAGGGAACTTAAATAGACCGCATCGGGTGTTACAAACTTCCTTATCTTTATGAATACTTTTGTCCCTTATGTTAACAATATTTTTGCCTTCCTTAAGAAGTAAGTAATTTTTTCAGCAACAGCAAAAAAGAAAAATGGTTTTAGGATAAATAGGGGTTTCAGCCGTAGCGATTGTTCATAGAATCCAGCTGTCACCAGTCATAGAAGGTTGCTTCTTATCCTAGATTCTTCATGAGTCATTTTATGCTGATGCTAATGTGACAGGTTGCCAAAGCCTTACGTAACAAGGGCTGAAAGCACAGAAAGAAAGGAGGAATTTGGGCTATGGCTTTGCCTCCATCATCATTATTATTATTATTATTATTATTATTATTATTATTATTATTATTATTATTATTATTATTATTATTAAAGAGATTCGAAAACGTACGGAAATCGTATAACAGAGAACAGTCTGATTTTTGTCTTCTTGAATGCCGTGTGATAATGTTAGTTGTATTTCTAACCGTACACCTGAATTGTTAACCTGGATAATTTTGTAATCCTGACATTCTCTTCATTTATGTTTATTTTCGTTTCTGCTTGCACTGCCCTCCGTAAGTGTTCAAAATGACCACGTAAATTTGTTCATGTGGTCGATGTTTATGATCGATATGCCTGTACACTTCGTCACGAATCTATGCCTGCAGTGTGATATGTTTACTGTAAGATTTTATTTCCGTTTACATAATTTCATTTGGTAAACAGTTAAAACTGACAGGGTTGAGTGTGCGTGCTTTTTTTTCACGTTAAATGCCACACATGTAAAGATGACGATAATGAAGTTTTTTTGTTTCAACTTTTTTGTTGTTTCTTGCAATGAATTGAAGGGTGAGGGCGGGACTAGGCTTCCAACGCGCTCTCCTCCCTTCAACTTGTCAAATGGTCGGGTGAGACTGATGGATCTTTTAGTGCCGTCTCTCTCTCTCTCTC
>NC_089762.1:4439975-4444975 GCF_040412425.1 Macrobrachium rosenbergii
TGCCTCAAGCCATTCTCCAGTCATAAAATGAAGAGGAGTGGGGCATATGCGCTGCCACATCTCCGATCACCTGTCTCAGGTCCAGGATATTCGATAAGATTTGTCATGTCACGGATGGTCAGAGCTCCTCACCGAGTGCCCATTGTATTCAAGCTCATGAGATTTTGAGAAGTTTTTCGAAACTTTAAATCTCCCAGATTTGGTTTCAAATACTTTAACTCTTACCTTCTTGGTAAATAGTGAAGAGTTTTGTTTCGCCTCTGCAGTAGACATAACATAAATCCAGGATTTTTTGTTCTCTGAAGAGCACTAAAATAAAGAAATAAACAACTTGTTAGCACATTTCATAATTTAAAGAGCTATCCTTAGTTTTACATTGCGTATGTCAACTAATCCTACAACCAGCTCGAAGATGAACACACGCAACCCTCAAAATAGATCGAGTATTGTATTTGGATAATGGGGGTGTTAGCCCCAGGATTAGTATAATACACTCAATCTCATTAGTTGCGACCCATTATAGTCGAGTAACAATTAGGTGCGTAACTCACCGCGTAGTTCAACTAAGGTCCAGTTGGTTCTGAGTTAATATACCCATGTACCCTCTCCTTACTGATATATATATATATATATATATATATATATATATATATATATATATATATATATATATATATATATATATATATATATATATATATATATATATATATATATATATATATATATATATATATATATATATTTATATATAAATGATTTATGTATGTATACATATACACATTTATATAAATAATGCCAAGTGCGAGTGAAAAACTTTAAATTATGTGAAACTGGGAGTCTTAAGTAATTTTTGCAAGCATGAAAACACGCCAATTTCCGACGTCAGTTTCCAGGAATTGCAAATACCTTCTCAACGTAAACATCAAGATTCAGAGTCTGTGATAACTTGGAATTACGTTTTCATTGTGGTATTTTTCTATGAATAAGGACTTTCGGACTCTCGTCTTGAAGCTCGCCACAATGTCAGGCATCTTGTGGCATATTTTACAAATGTTTAAGCTCTCGCCTTGCTCGCAGATTGCTCGAAATACAATATTGACTCTTATAGGCTACTGAGAAAATTGCCGTCGTGAAGAAAATACACCATTTTGAGATCAGCCATCTTTTCTCGGGTTGAAACCGTGGCCGGCCGTGATTTACGGCAGGCACTCCGGCTCTTTATAACGTGCTGCTCTCTCTCTCTCTCTCTCTCTCTCTCTCTCTCTCTCTCTCTCTCTCTCTCTCTGTCCTTGAGGAAGGATTGATGAGATACGCAAAAAGAAGTGTTTCTTTCTCGCTTTTTTTTTTTTTATACCGGTTGGGTGGAGAAGTGGCAATCCACTCTGCTTTCCCATAACCTTTCTCTCTCTCTCTCTCTCTCTCTCTCTCTCTCTCTCTCTCTCTCTCTCCGGTGCCAACCGGTCTCCAATTTCTGTCAAGGGAGGCAGTGGATCATAATAAAAGTTTTTCGCGCGGGTATTAGGCGTAATGCCCGTATCTGCGGAGTTAATTAGGCTGTGGTGCTGGGTCGGGTGTTATGCTGTTGCTCGTGGAAGACTCATGGGTGAACACCTCATGTCGGCTGTTGATGTGCGCCGTGGGTGAATTGTACGAAGTGGATGATGATGGCGTGGGTGATCCCGATCTTGTCATCGTAAGGGTCAGATGTAATGGATGGGCGTGGAAGTGGCTTGGTTTTGCCCGAATTAAGGTTCGTGGCTGTAATCATTTTCTATCTTGGAAGCGTAATGGTTCTATCCCGTAAAACTACGATGCGTAGAATTTGTATGTGCTCTCTCTCTCTCTCTCTCTCTCTCTCTCTCTCTCTCTCTCTCTCTCTCTCTCTCTCTCTTTACAGTAATATAGACATATTTTTGTCAGTTGCATTGACGTGACTTTAATACTCAAAAATACTCAGCTACAAATGCCTTTTAATATGGAATTCACTTTACCTTGAAATAACTTGCAACCAAAGGGAATTAAGTGCTTCTGCCCTGGACAAAGAGATAGCCGAATGGATAGTTCCTCTGCATCAAACACAAAGGGCATATATTCGAATCCAGGCAATGGCTGATGCTGATGCACATATTATATGGGATTACGTTTTATATATATATATATATATATATATATATATATATATATATATATATATATATATATATATATATATATATATATATAATTGGGAAATTATATCTGAAGTGAATGCGGTCTTGTATTGAGTTATTTTCCTGGGCTAAATGACAAGAGCGTTTAGACTTAGTGTAAGCTTTAAAATGCTTGTGGAAGTGACTGCTGAGGACGTAAGGAGGGCAATTAAGGTGGTATAGAATAGTAAGACTCCACGAATTGTCTCGATTACAAAGTGATATTCTACAGTACAGTGGTGATTGTGATTGGATTGCTGACCTGGGTTTGTAAGATCTATCTGGATGAGGGAAAGGTTCTCAGAAATTGGGTGAGAGGAATAATTGTTCCATTATGTAAAGATAAAGCGTAAAGAAGGAACTAGGACTTATGAAAGAGGTAAGAAGTGTTTTCAGGAGGAAAATGTTGAGTGTAATTGTTAATAAGATTATTTTGGGTAAATGTTTTCCTTTTTTGCTGGATGAGCTCACACAAATGTATTACTTTTGGATAAATGTGTGATTAATGAATCGATTATAAGGTCTTAATCCTGTTTCTGGTCGCGAACACGCGAATAAGGCTGCAGTACGCTATAAAAGCAAAGAGAATGCGAGATAGGATGTAACTGTCACTGTTTATAATATATTTCAATCTAATTAGCATTGGGGGACATACTCCGCAATTATGGGTCGTCATGTTTATGACTACGGATGAGAACATCCTTAGGAATGTGTAACGCCGAAAGGATCAGGCTACATCATACTATAGCATCCTTCAGAAGGATGTATATGGGACTTGACTCGGGACCTTTATTGGCGCTGTGGTAGATCAGGTAGAGAGCGTGTTTTATGGTGCATATACTTCCTCATAACTACTCTTTTCACGATGCCGTACGACGGAAACCATCTCTTTACGACCCACACTTGATGGAGCTGCAAAACTATTTTTGGGAGTCGGCCGTGTGGGAGTTATTAATGCCACCGCCGGTAAGGTAGGTATCTATTGCTATGGCCGCCGCTTTCGCGATTGAGTCGAGGTCATCTCGAGTTCATCTCCGTTCTTTTCCAACTCATTCTGTAGTTCCGGTTTGCGAAGTGTCTCTGGGTTTGCAGGCAACGCTGCTGTCTGTATTTGGACTGGATATTTGTTCTGTCTAGTTTGTACGTTTCCTTTGCGATTTCTTGTGCAGTTGTTTTCATTTATACTCTGTTTGTCCGGCCAAACTGAAATCAGTTTTTATTGAATGAGTCTTTAAATTTCTAACAAGGAGAGTTTTTGTGTTTATCGTTAAGAAAATATCCACCGTGCACTATTCAATTTTATGTCGTTTTTATCCACCCGATGTATATTTTCGTGGCATCAAGGAAATGAGCTGAAATGTTAAGTGGAAGACTCCTAAGTCACCGGATGTTTACCTTCACTTATTAACTGATAAGTTGTCAAGAATAAAAGCTATTTGTTCGCATCGTTTGTGTATACACTATTCCTCCGTAAGGGGGGCAGTGCCGTCAGTGCACCTCTTGCGGTGCACTTTAAGCATTACTTAAGGTTCTTTGCAGCGTCCCTTCGGCCCCTAGATGCAACCCCTTTCATTCCTTCTACTTAACCTCCGTTAATATTCTCTTTCTTCCATCTTACTTTCCTCAACCCTCTCCTAACAATTGATTCATATAGTGCAACTGCGAGGTTTTCCTCCTGTTACACCTTTCAAATCTTTTACTGCCAATTTCCGTTTCAGCGCTGAATGACCTCATAGGTCCCAGTGCTCGACCTTTGTCCTAAATTCGACATTCTATTCTGTTCTAAATATTGTAAATGTCCATCATTCTCCTTCTATCTTTTATATCACTTTCTTTTTTATAATAGTTTTTTCAGTGGCACTTCCACCTTAAACACCGAAGACGGTGGTTAAGCAGCTCTCGCCGTCGTTGCCATGACAACACGGCCGCATCACGACAGTTCCGTCATGTATTGAACTTCTGGATTTATGCTATCCAACGTGGGCGTTCACTTAGGATGACAAAAGAAAAAATTCTGTTGCTTCTCCGATCCTACTTAGGAAGTTTTAAAAATTTTTAATGACCGCCGTGTGTGTTGTCAATTATTTGGACTCTACAGCTTTTGGAATGTATAGATGAATCCCCGTAGACTTTATTGCATCTTCCTGAGCGGGGAGGAATAATGTTTTTGAGGGTTGATATACCACCGTAAACTGACACACTGAAAGACGCACATAGTAAATACCGGTGATTTTTCTCCTCGCTAAAATCAGTACTTAAAAATACAAATTTCTTGTATTTAGAAGTATTTTACCACGTTACGTAGGCATTGACCAGTGTCCGTCCCTATTATTAATTGCGGTAATTTCTCTCTCTCTCTCTCTCTCTCTCTCTCTCTCTCTCTCTCTCTCTCTCTCTCTCTGTTGCTTTCGAACGCTTGGTCCTAGATTAAATTCCAGATGTTTTTGTGGGCGGCATCGGTTAAGGAATCATCTCTCTCTCTCTCTCTCTCTCATAGGCCTACGCCTGTCGAGTCCTTATTCGGAGCTCATAAAGCCCGCGGGTAGCTAAAAGGAAAGCCCAGACGATTCCGGAGAGGAGAGTCGGAGAGGGTTGAATTTCTATTGTTTAATTCATGTTGGAGGAGTGTCCCGCTTGGGAATGATAAGCCTTCGCCCGGAGGGAGGGCACTAAATGATGCTGATGACTCGGCCCGACGTGAAAAGGAAAGGCCTTTCTTTGCTTCCAGGCCTCGCTGGAATTTCGTCTTACCTTTTTTTTTTTTTTTTTTTTTAGCAAGGGTACTAATTGTATGCTTGGAGTCTAGGG
>NC_089762.1:4449975-4464975 GCF_040412425.1 Macrobrachium rosenbergii
AGATTAGACAACGCCCATCCAGAAAGAAGGCGGCATTATATCAGTCCCGTCCAACTCCCATATTTCCCCCTACACGATGCTGTGCGCTGTCCTTCAGCATCACAGCAGCCGCAGCATGAAAGAATAGTCTGCCAGAGGTGCCGACGGACGGCAGAAGCGGGGGCGGCGCCTAGCTTTTGTGGTATTGACCAGGGTCCTCTGTGACCTCTCTCTCTCTCTCTCTCTCTCTCTCTCTCTCTCTCTTAGCTGGTTTTAAGAAGCAGCCGTGATCGGGAGAGAATGAAGGATATTTCCCCATATTTATCAAGTGTGGTAAGTTGCTTAAAATAGAATATTGTGCTTTTAAGAATATAGACCCTTTCATTCAGTGTACCAGTGGAAGGTTCTGTGAATGATTGGAACATGCTGGAATATGAGTTGGTGGATGACATGGCGGTGAGATGGCCTTGCATTGTTAAAGACGCTCGTCATTTATAATATTTTCCATTATTTATATATATATATATATATATATATATATATATATATATATATATATATATATTTCTGTGTATATTTATTTACAAAGTAACAAACTAAGAGAGACCTTCACTTGTGCTTGAACTTCAGATGTCTTTTATTGGGGAATTTTCAAGGTTTACGATTGTCCAACAATATTTGCTTTTCTCACTTTATTGAAGGAAGGCTGGAGTGAGATATATATTCCCGTCAGATACGTGTTTCCAGACCAGCCTGTTCCTGTCGTTTTCCTGCTCTTTTTAATCTCTCTCTCTCTCTCTCTCTCTCTCTCTCTCTCTCTCTCTCTCTCTCTCTCTCTCTCGTTAATACGGTAAAAAAAAATTCTCTGACGAGTAATAAAGTTAATTTTAAAGTGTAGATGAACGAATATAATGCATAATATAAGTTGAATTTTGTTACAAGTGTTTTTGTCGAGTTAATGAAAGCGTTAGAGCAAACAGTGATGACATACGCTTAAAATGGACCCGCCGCTTAAAGGGTCACTTCGTTTGGAAGTTGACACTTGTTGCTGGGCTGGTGATGTAAGAATCATGTTATTTGTTTGCCATGCAGCGAGTACTCTCTTTAAAGTCTCTGTTTTATTTACACTGCTTTGGCCAACCTTCCTCTTACTTGTGGAGGCGAATCAGTGTCTCAGGACTGAAACTGAACAGTTTCCCAACTTTCTCTTGGTCCTATACTACTCCTGCTTTCACCAGAACGTACGAGAATTCAGAAACGGAACGTCCGCCAGGTCATCAGAATTTTGGAAAGAGAAATATATTGCACTTGTCTGTGAATGATCACGTAAAAGACCTGGCTAAGTTTGCTTGGCATGTTCTTGAAGGCGCCTCGTGTACTTACCAGCGGCGCTTCTTCAGATTTATGCGGGACTTGACCGTCCTCGTGTGGATTATTATTCTTATATCTGGCGAAGCTCCTCTTGATTGATTGGCCTTGAAGGCCCTCTGTCCAATAAGAGTCTCAACTCACACGTCCAGCTTGCTTTTGAAGAATACTTTTCCGTCGGGAGTCGCTTCCCTCTGCTTGGCTGTCTCGGGTCTGTTTGAGTGATCTGTAAAAGAAAACTATTATAGAGAAGGCTATTTGTCTGTCCGACCACACTTTTTCTGTCCGCCCTCAGATCTTAAAAACTACTGAGGCTGGAGGGCTGCAAATTATGTTCATCATCCACCCTCTAATCATCAAACATACCAAATCGCAGCCCTTTAGCCTCCTCAGTAGTTTTTATTGTATTTAAGGTTAAAGTTAGCCATGATCGCACGTCTGGCAACGATATAAAACGTGCCACCACCGGGCCGTAGTTAAAGTTTCATGGGCCGCGGCTCACACAGCATTATACCGAGACCATCGAAAGATCGATCTGTTTTCGGTGGCCTTGATTATACGCTGTACAGAAAACCCGATTGGGCCGAAGAAACTTCGGCGCATTTTTTACTTGTTAGCGTTCGCTCTCAGAGGTATCTTCGAAATTGTGTGGTAGTCACAGACTCTAGGGTCAGTCATCTTAGTCAGTCTTTCTTATCAGTCACTTCTAATGTGTGGAAATTAATTTTCTTCATTATTGACTCAATTAACCTGACTCACTTTGGAGAAGGCGGGTGCGGCATAGATTCAGTGGGGAAGTATTTTGATACATTTTTATCGAGAGACTGACAGGTTTTGGGTCCCTATGTGGTCTTGGTCTCAGCAAAATTGTGTGTATATATATATATATATATATATATATATATATATATATATATATATATAATATTTATATATATACAATTGTTCTATATATTAGTAGAATTAACTTTATCAGGACCTCATTCAATTGTTCTGTGCATCTAGTAGTATTTATTACTAACAGGACCTTTTTCAAACTGGATGGTTATCTAGTTATTTATTTATTGTATATGTATGTTTTGTATTTTAATATACAGTATATATTATCATAGTATATTTATTTAATATATATATATATATATATATGTATATATTTGTATGTACGTCGATGATCTCAAGGATTCATGTAGTTTTATATTTTATAGATGATTAATGTTAAATCGCTGGCATTTTGACATCAGCTGCTGTTCGTGGTGTTATGTGATCAGAATATTGCCGGGAAATTGTCCTTTTAATTTGTACCGATAGATCGACCCTGGGCCAGCCAAGGTTATGCAAGGTTATCAGACTCGATGAATATCAAAATCATATAAATTTCTAACCGAAAAAGTCATTCTTTCCTCTCCCTCCCGCAAAAAAAGGGGTGAATTTGGTGGGCGGTGAGGTAGAAGAAGCTTTTTGTTTTGTTCTTATCCATAGAACCAGGCTACTGGGATGCTGATGTCATATGATTCCTGCCCCACTAGCGCTGAATTCAGTTCGAAACGAATTGCAGCTTCAGAAGGTGCGTGAAACTGACCTGATATGTTGTGTCCCGGACCAATGGCTATCATAGATAAAGGTCGAGAACTGCTCGAGTTACGATTGTTTTCGCATTCTCTACATTTCTTCCCTGGACACACGCACGCACAATTTTATATATATATATATATATATATATATATATATATATATATATATATATATATATATATATATATATATATACATATATACATATATACATACATATATATATATACACACACAGTATATATGTATGTACACACATGTATGCGTGAGAGGTTTTTCGTACGTGTCTGCATGTTTATAAAAGAAAAAGTATTTTTCATCAACTTCTTACTGTACTCAAGATGAAATTGTATTGAACGTTATAAACACACATCTGGTGTAGTATCACAAAATGAGGAGAATAACTCTATACCAGCAAGAAGGAGCATCTTAATATATAACGAAATCGGAAAAAGGACGCTCGATTTAATTTTTTTGTTACTCCTATTTTTATTTTACATGTACGTGCTTTCATAGAGATATTTTGAAGTTCTGCTGGCATTGAAATTGCTTAGCTTTCTGTAGGCATCCGAAACACGGATTATATCAAGCGTTCATTTGCATTACTTCGGTATTTCATAACTGGATCCTTCCAGGTCATAATGATAAGCTGGTCGGGTCGGGTGTACCGTTACCTGCCCGAGAGTCTTCAGTGGAAGTGCCCCTCACGGCCCAAATAACAACAACAATTACTCTCGCATCTTCATAATGTATATGTATACACACATAAGAAGGCACTAGAGCAGACAGCTTTGTACGTGATTTATTTTTATTTATAGAATATATATATATATATATATATATATATATATATATATATATATATATATATATATTTATATATATATATTTATATATATATATATATTTATATATATATATATATTATATATATATATATATATATATATATTTATTTATATATTATATATATATATATATATATTTATATATTATATATATATATATATATATATTTATATATTTATATATATATATATATATATATATATATATATATATATATATATATATATATATATATATATATATATATATATATATGGTGTGTGTGTGTGTGTGTGTGTGTTTAATGCTGTGTAATGAAGAAAATAACTTGAGAAATTTAAAGCTGTTTTTATTGTTCATTTTAACACCGTTAATCTTATACATTGGATTTTTTCTTCAGGATATCGTAATGCTATCTTACGGTATGTCAGTCTTCCAACTAACACCTCGACGAGATTCCTTAACTTTTGTAATATAGTTTTGCTTCGTGTTTTGTGATGCAGTTACGGCTGTTTGCCGTGGAATCATTTGCTCCCTTGCTTGTCCATTCAATTGTCTCTTGGCTCGGTTTTAGTTTCCTGAAAAGAAAATTATTGTGCCGGTTTTGTTTTTCTGTCCGCCCTCAGATCTTAAAAACTACTGAGGCTAGAGGGCTGCAAATTCATATGTTGATGATCCACCCTCCAACCATCAAACATACCAAATTGCAGCCCTCTAGCCTCTGTAGTTTTTATTTGATTTAAGGTTAAGGTTAGGCATAATCGTGCTTCTGGCAACGATGTAGGATAAGATCCGATAAGCCATCACCGGCTCGTGGTTATTTCATGGGCCACGGCTCATACAGCATTATACCGAGACCACCGAAAGATAGATCTGTTTTCGGTGGCCTTGATTATACGCTGTAGCGGCTGTATAGAAAGTTCGATTGCGCCGAAGAAACTTCGGCGCATAATTTTACTTATTTCTTGAGTTGCTTTCTCTGTCAGACGCACAGAATACCTTTGGAAGTGGACGACTTTGCGATAATTGTATCAGTTTTTGCTTAAATTTCGCTTCATGTCCTTTGTACTTTCCCTGACTTCAGTCTGCCTCGAAGAACAGGATATTTCCACTTGACTGACGAGGGCACGGGAAGTCTTTTGCTTTACTGTACACGTCAGTGAAAACGTGAAAAAAAACTGTCTTGCGAGTGTATAAAATTAATTTATCAGTATATATCAGTGATTATCTGTAGTAGTGGATATACTCATATTTTCTTAGTACTTTTGTGTTCTATTCCATATTTTTTTATATCTTTTGTTTAGTATGTGGTATATTTTTATAACAATTTATCAACAAAATGTAGATGAATGTTAGATGAAATGATAAATAGTTTTCTGTACTTAAAATACTTGTTCATCTATTTTACCAATTGACAAGATATTCTCTCTGTACTACTTTTCATATTTTCTTTTCTTGAGTAGCTTGCTCGACACATTTACGTGAAGCCCTATTGTAAGATAAGGCTATGCATTATCTGAAGCTGTATCGATGCACGTGACGTTTTCCAGCGATCAAACCGGATCTGATGAGATTTTCTGGAATTTTCTCGCCCTTTATATTTGAAGTATATTTTTTTTAGTGACCCCTAGAATTGCCTAACTTCTCGTGGAGTTGTTTCTGCTGACATACATAATTCTTTCCTTCGTTCTCAGCATCTTTTATTTGTTTCCCTTGTCTTATCCCTTCGTTCATAGTGATTTGTCAATGTTCCCAGAATTCTTCCCGTTTTCCTAGAGTCTTAGTTCCCAGAACCCTGTCTCTTTATTCATAGAGTAGTTTTTGTGTTCCCGGAGTCTTTTCTGTCTCCCCACGGGTCTTTGCTTTTGTGTCATTCTGTCCTTATGGTGTTGAAATTAATCTCTTTGTGTTTCCATTTTTTCCTTTGTTTCCATATTTTTTCCTTTTGTTCCTGATGCCTTTTCTCTTATCGTAATGATCCTCCGTGTTACAGTGTTCGTAGGGTCTTGTCCTCTTTTCCCCATTCAGTTCTGTGTTCGCTGAGTCTTGTCCCCTTTATTGCTAAAGTGAAACCATGAACGAAGTTATTTTTTAATTTTATCATTGAAATGTTACGTCTTTCAATCCTTTGCATTTAAATAAAGACAAGCAGATATTGCTGTGAAAGCAACCATTCATTCTCAGCCCGCCAGCTCTCAAATGCAGTTGTATGCATTAGACATTCTCATTATGTTATTACAGTGTCATTTCTTTTCAATTTTATGAATAATTCTTACAAAACGCATTTTCTGCACAAGACTGTAACTTTCGAATCTCTGTGAGCACGCAAAAGGGGTCTTGGGACGACCGTCAATCGGAAAATGAAACAATGTGGTTTACGGAACTCGCCCGAAATTCTGGCGAGGCGTCCTATCATTTGAGGATGATAGTGCGCATTCGAATGGTGGGTGTGGAAGCTCCTTACACGAGGAAGTGCTTTCTCTTCGTGCATGCTTGCGTCGCCGGTTGCATTCCGGTTTTTGTTGTGTGTGCAGCCCCCCCCTGTGTGTGCTTTCGAGGCAAGACATAAAAGTGGGACGAGTATAAAGGTGGATTACGTGATGTGCATTGCCTCTCTCTCTCTCTCTCTCTCTCTCTCTCTCTCTCTCTCTCTCTCTCTCTCTCTCGTTTCCCCAGCGAGAGGTTGTTGCATTTGCAACTCTCCGTAAAGTTGACTTTTTTCTATTTTTGGGCTGTATTGTTTTAAATGATTTCATTATGTACATCAAATGGAATCCATGTAAACATCTGTCACTATTATCCCAGCGATTATTCTCTCTCTCTCTCTCTCTCTCTCTCTCTCTCTCTCTCTCTCTCTCTCTCTCTCTCTCTCTCTCTCTCCGTAAAGTTGACTTTTTTTTTTCAGCAATTGGGGGCTGTATTGTATTAACTGATTTCAGTATGTAAATTAAATGGAATCCATATAAACACCTGCCATTATTATCCCATCTCTCTCTCTCTCTCTCTCTCTCTCTCTCTCTCTCTCTCTCTCTCTCTCAGCGTTTCCCCAGCGAGGGGTTGTTGCATTTGCAACTCTCCGTAAAGTTGACTTTTTTTTTTTTTTGCTATTGGGGGCTGTATTGTATTAAATGATTTCAGTTTGTAAATCAAATGGAATCCATAAAAACACCTGCCATTATTATCCCAGCGATTACTCTCTCTCTCTCTCTCTCTCTCTCTCTCTCTCTCTCTCTCTCTCTCTCTCTCTTGAGATATGTCAGCAACTTGGTGATAAGAAATGTAGGCATTCCTTGTTCCTGTATCCCTATTGCGTAAGTATAAAAACATTTCTAGCCATTTTTTCTTCAGTCGGAAAGGACCAAATATTTTCCTCTGTGGCCCACCACCCGCACCTACGATCAAAAGAATATCCTCGAACTTGGTGTCCCGTCCTACCGGTAGCTTACCGATTTTCGATACTTTTATCTTTATCGGCTTGCGTATAGGAAACGATTTGGAGGAAACTTGCCTGCTTACTCGCCTTTATCTGTGATGTCTCTTCCTTTTTTTTTTTTTTTTTTTTTTTTTTTTTTTTTTTTTCATGACACTGTGCCACTTTTCTAGCTTTTCGTTCATTTATTCTTCTTTAATTTTGTTTCGGTATTTTTCTCTAGGATTTCTTTTTGCATGTTGTTTCAAACGTGCGTCGCAGTAATAATAATAATAATAATAATAATAATAATAATAATGGAAAGAAGAAAATAATAGAAAAAAGAAAAATAATAATAGAAAAAATTAAAAATAAAATAATAATAATAATAATAATAATAATAATAATGCAAGGTGTTTTATTCTCTCAACTTACAATAACTAGTAATTAATAGGTTTTGTTATCCTTAATGAGCATCCCTCCCTTTCCTCGGTGCAGGGTAAATTGTTAAGATGATTTTTGTTGTATATGAACAATGCGCGTTTTAATTTCTCTGTTTTGTACTTAGAACAGATTTGCTCATATATTTATTATATACAACACCTAGAAAATCTAACTGGAATGATTGAATCGTTGATAGGTACTCATATTTTCAGTAAAGGAAAAGTATATAAGTAGTGGCAATAAAAGTATATAAGTAATGGCAAGTAATTGCTCCTTCTTACGTGATGCATATTACTGAATTTAGGGGAGAATCTG
Organism: Macrobrachium rosenbergii; assembly: GCF_040412425.1. NCBI lineage: Eukaryota > Metazoa > Arthropoda > Malacostraca > Decapoda > Palaemonidae > Macrobrachium > Macrobrachium rosenbergii. The sequence continues at coordinate 4,457,891 of NC_089762.1, forward strand.
AAAAGTGTATGAAACAGTGTATATACACAGCCCTGGTGTGAGTAAATGTCGGTGTTTGGTTCCATTTGACAACCGGTTCTGAAAAGGCATGAACTGGTCTTCTTTTTTTTCTCTCTTTTTTAACCTTGCGACATTCTTCCTTCAGAAATTGTTATCTTCTCCGGAACGTCACTGAGACATGCAAATATCTTCCGGCCTCTGATAAGAATCTCGAAAAGAGGCGTTTGCGCATCGGAGGAAATCCTGGTGGCAAGGAAACCAAGGACAGGGTTCCGCTGCTCGTAAAAAAATCTGACACGGCGTCCAGACAGCCATTATTATTATCCCGCGCCAAAGTCGCTATTTTCCATTGGGGATTATTTTGATTTTCTTTTCCCCTGCTCGTAGAAACTCGAAGTTGCACTTTTTAAAGAAGGGAGTTTAGCGAGAAGCCTTCATTTTCGTCTGACATGGGGTTCCTCCGGGTTTTGCATTTTTCTCGCATGTTTCTCCACTTTTATGAGTTTCGTCTGTCATAACTAGCGTCTATGTCACTTTTTGACAACAAAATTCTGAAACACTCCGGATGTTCCTTTTTATAATATTTTACCTCGTTTAGTTTGTCTTACGAAAAATCATGTGATTTTGCATCGGTAATATAACAGATTTTGTGTACTGGAATAGTTTATACCTGCTTTTTTGAGGGCGCTGAGAAGGTACTTTCACAGAGACGTGATCACAAACACACTTGTGCTCAAAACTCAGGATCGAGCGCGCGCATGCGCGCACAAATCGACATGCAAGGGTCCGTTGACAGTACGGGATTAAGAGGTTGTGGTGTTGGGGGTTGCAATACGAGTGTCATTCAAGAATGGGGGCGATGTTGGCTGAGGTAGCATCTAAGAATGGGAAAGATACGACCGTAAACAAGCGGCGTGAACAATCCCCGCCCAATCCCCCCATCCTCACCTCACCAATTATATATACCCTCTTCTATCTATCTAGAACCCTTCCGTTCGTAACGAGGCGAGGATTGTCTCGTCGGTGGAAGGGAAATGGGAGGTGAAGGAAGGGTCATGTTGCAAAGAAAAAAAAAAAGATAATTTGCGAAGGAAATATTTAGTATTTTTTACCTGTGGTCTTCTCCTTGCATGTGAATGACTGTAATGGTCATGTTTATCCTGACTTCTTGATTTCCTTTGATGATTTGTACAAAGGCAATTTCTCTCTTTCTCATACCAAGGAGGTACTGTGTATAACATTTTGTGAAGTAAGAATATTGTAGCCAGGTTTGCCAAGGACTAGTTTGCCTGCTTGTGTTTTTCTTTCAACTTCGATTTGTGTTAATTAACAAGTTATTTTTACAGTTCGTATTCATCAGAGGTATTCTATCATGCCTGAAGCAGTAGCTGATGATAATTCTATAGCTGTATTTTATCCATTTTTTCCTTTTTTTCGTTGTTCTTCATGAGTATTCATGGCTTCTTGTTTAATAGAGTTCCTTGACACATCCTTTCACCTCTCTCTCTCTCTCTCTCTCTCTCTCTCTCTCTCTCTCTCTCTCCTTATCAAACTGCCCGTTCCTCCTTCTCTCTCTCTCTCTCTCTCTCTCTCTCTCTCTCTCTCTCTCTCTCTCTCTCTCTCTCTCTCCTTATCAAACATGGACTAAACCCCCTGCCTCTATCTCTCTCTCTCGCCTTATCAAACATGGACCTTCCCCCTGCCCCTTCCTTCCTCAATGATTCCTCGATCACGTCCGCTCCTCCTCCACCTGAGGAGGAGGAGGCGGCGGGCAAGGGCTTTCTAAACTCCGGTCGGAGACGACAGAGGTTTCCAGCGAGCGACAGCTTTGTTGCACAGTCTTTTCTTTCATCCCGGGGCGTAGTTCAATAACCTCCGGAGAGTGTTTCCGTGACGCTGGGCTTTTATATAAAGGGCTGCATGGCGATTCTTTGGCACGGACGCTGACCCGGAACGCTTTCGAGGTGGTCTTCTTCTTCTTCTTCAACTTCTTGGGAGATCAAACACATCCAAGAGAATCGGGCGCTTTCGTTAGTTGAAGGGGAGGATTCGTGCACAACTTTCTAGAAAGTGAGTGAATGAAGGGACTAATTATTAGAAGGGATGGAAAGTTCGCATGTCAGTGTTAGGCAACGCGATGTGAAAAAATCGTGTGTATATGAATATAAGTATGATATACATGCATATATATATATATATATATATATATATATATATATTATATATATATATATATATATATATATATATATATTTTTTTTTACATTACATATTGAATAATGACAAAGTTAAAAAAAAAAGGAATGACCGCAACTAATTAGAAAGATGCTAAAGCAAACTTGATTTTTTTTGCCAGTAATCAGATAATCATACATACAAATGGTTTCCGAGCAGAAGTGTTCACTTATTTTGCTGCGAGGTCGAAGATCAGTTGAGCGAAATCTGTGTATTACAAATTTTACCTTATATAAAAAAATCCACAAGACTTACAAAGAGTATGGACAAAATACTTGATCGTCTCTATTAAAAGACTGGAACGCAGGCCATTTATCAAAACATGACCGAACTAAGAAGGGATTGATGGAATTGGAAAGTATAAATATCAGTGATTACGACGATTGGAAAAGGAAGTAAAGCTGTTGATGAAGAGGATTTATCTTGATGGTGGATAATGATGAAGAAGTGGAAATAACTTTCAGAAATTGGTTCAGCCAATCATATTTTGCTATTTATATAAAAAAATTAATAGTTTTACTTAGAATGGATTTTATAAATGGATATCTGACTTATTAGCAAACTTCTTCGCTGCCCAAACATGATTACTATTTGTGTAATTGAGTGTTGAGTCAAATTCAAAGTCCTGAATTGTTACTGTGTGTGATACTCCCGTTCTAATATTTTTTCTTCTTTGTCGGACTTTGACCCTGAATGACTTTGGCAGTTTCAGAGGTAGGACTTCAAGATCAACCGTAGGAACCTGATAGGGGACGAAAGTTGCCAAAGACCCCATAAATGACTCTTCAAAGCATTTGTCAGTGTACTTTTGAGTCCAGGACTAATATGCATCTGTTGGAAGATTTCCACCTGCCAGTTGTTTGATATTGGCTATTTCTTAACGAAAATAACTGAATTAATATCATTAGTAAACAGGCATTTAGTTATCTGAATTGTTCCAGCAACTTGAATCGTCTTTCAGTTGTTTTTTGCACATTTGTTCCCTTCAATTTATATAGCAATGTTTTATGCCTGTCAAAGCTAATACATTGTAATTTTTGAGTGATTTTTGTAATATAATACTCACCTTTATATATTATGTAATATATAGGTGTTGCAGATTTATTTTCTAATGAATGTCTGTCTTGTACCTTATGTTACACCCCTCTACGGAGGTAGTACCGTCAGTGCACCTCACGTGGTGCGCTGCAGGTATTAATTAAGGGTCTTTGCAGCGTCCCTTCGTCCCCTAGCTGCAACCTCTTTTATGCATTTTACTGTACCTCCGTTCATAATGTCTTGTCTTCCATCTGACTTTCCACCCTCTCTAACAGTTCTTTCATAGTGCAGCAGCGAGGTTTTCCTCCTGTTACTCCTTTCAAACCTTTCTACTGTTAATTTCTCTTCGAGCGCTGAATGACCTCGTAGGTCCCGACGCTTGTCTTTGGGCCTAAATTCTGTTATATTCTATTATGCTACCTGTACCGCAACCGGGACGTTATGAGATGATTATTACATTTTGCATTCTGTTTGTTTGCAGGTAAGGGGCCATTCCATCGTATTTCCGATAGAAATCTTGTCAGCAAGACATCAGGTAAGTCGCATTTGGTGTAGATTTTAGACCGGTGTCATTATTTGTTAAAAGTGAAAACGCAAAGGAATTGGCGACCGGTATTTTCTCTGATATCAGGTCACGTCATCACCATCTCAAGCTCTTGATTGCCTCGGGTGAAATTCGCACCCTCTTTCTTAATGTCAGGTTTCAGGCGTTCGTTATAGGCAAGAAATAATGACTGATGAGGCGCACGTGGATAAGAATGGTGGTAGAGAAAATGTACCGCCCACACTTTCCAAAAATGAAAGTTATGTACCCCCTTTCTTGTCTTTTTCTGTATATACCTCCTTTCATATTCTTTTTCTTCCATCTGACTTTCCTCGACCCTCTCCTAATAATTGATTCGTAGTGCAACTGCTTTGAGGTTTTACTCCTGTCACACCTTTCAAGCCTTTTACTGTCGGTTTCCGTTTCAGCGCTGAATGACCTCATAGGTTCCAGCGCTTGGCGTTTGGCCTAAATTTTATATTCAATTCAGAAATGAAAGTTCGTGAGAAATCTAAGGTATGAAAGCTTTTAAATGAAGATTTTTTTAAATGACACACGGGTGAATTAGATGAAAAAACAGTATTCTATAAAAATTACATTTGAAGCAATTGTCTGTATAATGTTTTTTTAATAAAAAAATCTTTAGATAAAACACAACGCAATAGAACGCCACAATTAGTTTCTTTTGTTAGAACGAAGATGAATTATTGTACGGAATCTGTTTGTTGCGTGTTTTAACACTGCCCCCAGTAGGGAAAAGCAATCCTCTAGGCTCTTTTAAAGTATGCGATCCATCTTCAACATTTTAACGACTCATTTTTGTCATTGTTATTTTTGTTATGAATTATTTAACTTCTCCGATTACTATCCGAGTTGCTGCCGTTATTGTTGTAAATATTTCATCCTCTGTTGGAAATGAAGCTATCTCGCATTTATTCCATTTTGTTCGAGTTGTTCAGATTATACGACTCGATAAAATGCTTGCAGGGCCGCCACCTTTTGCGATCATATTTATGAGTTTCATCCACGCATATTTTATAGCTGATAAGCTACTGTGAATGCAAGTTAGAGGTGCAGACTCATAACTGATTAAATCTGACCTTTGTTAGTGTCCGTAACAGTAACTTGTTCTTGTCATTAACTGATCGTCGATTATTTTGAGGCGACACTTATTGCGTGGAGAGAAATATGTTGGATGACATTCACCTGTATTTTGAGGCTCCGAGCCCTGTGAGCTCTCGGTTATCGGTATGAGGACAGCAAGATCAATAACTGGGTAGTTTAAACTTGTTGGCATAGCGCCATCTGGCCGGGGAAGTTGCTTGGAGTTGTTGCAGAAGACTTGACGAACCAGACCCAATCCAGCGAAGGGCTCTCGATTGCCTGCTGTCGGCTTGTTCAGCAAAGTTGACTGCATAGAAAGGTTTTGAGTGCAAGACGCAAGTTTCTGCTCCTCTCTAAAGTGTCTTGGGTGTTTTCTTTCATTTTGCATTGCTACCAGAATGCAGTTATTCCTTAATATTCACTGAAGACGTTTTATCACTGATTAGGGAATACCATCACTTGCTTGTATGCTTGGTCTATTATATTGTACTTATTATGTACTTTGAGGCATCTTTGTTTATTTTGAGGGTTGGGTCGCGTTATTCTGATCAGTTTTGTTGCTTGACACGTTATAATAACCAATTGGGTATTGCAGACCTCATAGCCTGTACATTTACCAGTGTGATAAGAAATATTAGAAATATATATATATATATATATATATATATATATATATATATATATATATATATATATATATATATATATATATATATTTATTTATTTTTTATATTTATATTTATATTTATATTTATATTTATATATATGGCGTTACTTAGCGCTTGATTTATAACACGAATCTTGTAAGTAAGTGAAGGAAGCCATAACTCGTTTTTCCAGGAGTGGTAGCACAAGTTTGCTGGAACTGTTATTTGATACTTTAGAATCCTTGGGGAACTGGTCCGTGCTCTTTGCTTCTGCAACCTTTGTACTCACCATTTCCAGGTTATTCAATTCGAAGTATGATTCATGAGAATCACTACGTTCCGTAATTTGATAAGTAATGACGGATAGATAGGGAACAATACTAAACCCGCCCTTTCCTTGTTAATCCGCGTCAGTACTTGATTTTCTGATCGTACTGTAGTTAAAACCGATGCCTTTATTTAGGATGGGATAGTGCTTTGAACGCTGGATATTATTGTGAGGTGACACAGTAGAATTTTAGAGTGTCGTTAAAACAATTTGGGGGGAAATTTTCCGGCAGAGAAAGTTTTGATTTACGTTAACAAGCAAATTATCAACTCCACAGTACTTATCGTGTACGTCTGTGAAAGTTTAACTGCATTACGAATGTGATTCTCTCTCTCTCTCTCTCTCTCTCTCTCTCTCTCTCTCTCTCTCTCTCTCTCTCTCGTGCCGTTGTCACCTTCAGCTAATAATAAAAAAAATATGTCGTCAGGAATATCATGTAATATATCTTCTCCTTATGATGTGGCTTTTGAGAGAAAAATACCACTGTATAAATAGTGGAATTTTCTCTCAGTTCTGAAAGGATTATCCGCCCGCCTGCACCTTGTAGTTCTCTGTGAAATAGGATGCAGCCTTGATGTACTAGAAATACCACCCGGTCGCCATTCGTGCGATCTGAATTCCCTGCTACTTCAGTTACTTCTTTGGCTTCCTCCGTCGCATGAAATCATGTTTCTGTATTGAAGAAGAAGAATAAGAAAAGAAGACATATTTGTTTGTGTAAAAAGGAAGTTCTCTTGAGCGAAGTGATTGATAGACAAAAACTGACCCTTGGCATTTTCTGGAAATTGTGTTCATTGTGGTTTCGACGTTGAAATTGTTGGTTTGGGGAATTGTATAGGGCTGGACGCTGCAACATGCGTTTGTTATTTCTTTCTCATGGTTTAAAGTATTATTTTTAACATCATCATCCAGTGACTCAGTGCTATGACCATTTTTACCGTGATTTAACGGCTTATTCATCTTTCTTTATATTACTTCCAGCCATTTGATCCCCTGAAATTATTGGCTTTTGAAATATACACGAAAATGTTACATTTTCCTTCTTACATGAAGCGCAAGCTGAATTATGTAAAAGTTTTGCTTGTATAACTTTTTATGGTAGTCTGACTTGTGTACATTATTTTATTTATCACATGTAGGCAATAAATGCTGATGCCCTAATAAGGAAAAAAATAATTTTCATGTTGTT